>NW_026512286.1:189811-227311 GCF_027579735.1 Bombina bombina
ATACACACACACATACATACACATACACACACACATGCAAACACATACATACATACACACACACATACAAACACATACACACATATACATACACACACACACATACACACACACACATACATACATACACACATACATACATACACACACACATACATACACACATACATACATACATACACACATACATACAAACACATACATACATACACATACATACATATACACACACATACATACACACACACATACATACATACAAACAAATATATACATACACACATATACACACACATGCATATATACATAGATACTGTACATATACATACACATAAAGACACACACATAAAGACACACACATAAAGACACACACATAAATACACACATACATACACACACATACACACACACACACATATACATACACAAATACTGTACATACACACACATATACATACACACACGTACATACATGCACATACATACATACACATACAAACATACATACATACATACATACACATACATACACATATATACATACACGCATACATATACATACACACATACATACATACATACACATACATACATATACAGATACACACATATACATATACACATACATACATACATACATATACACACATACATATATACATACACATACACACACATACAAACAAACATATGCATACACACATACATACATATACACACACATAAATAAACACACATACATACACAGATACTGTACATATACGTACACATACATATACACAGATACTGTACATATATACACAAACACATGCATACATACATACACAGATACTGTACATATACACACACATACAGACACACACATACAGGCACACACATGCATACATTCACAGATACTGTATATACACACATACATATACACACTCATACATACATAGATACTGTACGTGACAGGGGCGGGGGTGGGCACCGTGGCCTTGAGATATAGAGCTCAAAAGAGTAGAGGATAGAGAGAGCAAAAGAGTGGGGGATAGAGAGAGCAAAAGAGTGGGGGATAGAGAGAGCACAAGAAAGGGAGAGAGACAGCAAAAGAGAGGGGGAGAAAGAGCAAAAGAAAGGGGAAAGAGAGAGCAAAAGAGAGGGAGGGAGAGAGAGAGAGCAAAAGAGAGGGAGAGAGACAGCAAAAGAGAGGGAGGAGAAAGGGGGGGAGAGAGAGAGCAAAATAGAGGGGAAGAGAGAGCATAAGAGAGGGGGGAGAGCACAAAAAAGAGGAGAGAGAGAGAGCAAAAAAGAGAGGGGAGTGAGAGAGATTGCAAAAGAGAGGGGAGAGAGAGAGCGCAAAAGAGAGAGCAAAAGAGAGGGGGAGAGAGAGAGCAAAAAAGAGGGGGAGAGAGACAGCTAAAAAGAGGGAGAGAGACAGCTAAAGAGAGGGAGAGAGACAGCAAAAGAGAGGGGAGAGAGAGAGAACAAAATAGGTGGGATAGAGAGAGCAAAAGAGAGGGAGAGAGGCAGTAAAAGAGAGGGGGGAGAGAAAGCAAAAGAAAGGGGGGAGAGTGAGAGAGAGAGAGAGAGAGAGAGAGAGAGAGAGAGAGAGAGGGAGAGAGAGAGAGAGAGAGAGAGAGAGCGAGCAAAAGAGGTGGGATAGAGAGAGCAAAAGAAGGGGGATAGAAAGAGCAAACGAGAAGGGATAGAGAGAGCAAAAGAGAGGTAGAGAGATGGCAAAAGAAAGGGGGAGAGAGAGAGAGCAAAAGAGGTGGGATAGAAAGAGCAAAAGAGGGAAGATAGAAAGAGCAAAAGAGAGGGAGAGAGACAGCAAAAGAGAGGGGGAGAGAGAGCAAAATAAAGGGGGGGAGAGAGCAAAAGAGGTGGGATAGAGAGAGCAAAAGAGAGGGAGAGAGACAACCAAAGAGAGGGAGAGAGACAGCAAAAGAGAGGGGGGAGAGAGAGCAAAAGAAAGGGAGAGAGACAACAAAAGAGAGGGTGGATAGAGAACAAAATAAAGGGGAGAGAGAGAGAGGGAGGGAAAGAGAGAGCATAAGAGAGTGGGGGAGAGAGAAAAGGAGAGGGAGAGGGACAGCAAAAGAGGGGGGATAGAGAGAGCAAAAGAGAGGGAGACAGCAAAAGAGAGGGAGAGAGAGCAAAAGAGAAGGTTAGAGACAGCAAAAGAGAGGGAGAGAGACAGCAAAACAGAGGGGAGAGAGATAGTGCAAAAGAAACGGGAGAGAGCGCATAAGAGAGAGCAAAAGAGAGGGGGAGAGAAAGAGCAAAGGAGAGGGGGAGAGAGACAGCTAAAAAGAGGCAGAGAGACAGCTAAAGAGAGGGAGAGAGACAGCAAAAGAGAGGGGGGGAGAGAGAGAGCAAGCAAAAGAGGTGGGATAGAGAGAGCAAAAGAGAGAGTGGAGAGAGAGCAAAAGAAAGGGGGGAGAGAGAGAGAGAGCAAAAGAGGTGGGATAGAAAGAGCAAAAGATGGAAGATAGAAAGAGCAAAGAGGGGGAGAGAGAGAGCAAAAGAGAGGGAGAGAGAGACAGCAAAAGAGAGGGGGGAGAGAGAGCAAAAGAAAGGGGGGAGAGAGCAAAAGAGGTGGGATAGAGACAACAAAAGAGAGGGAGAGAGACAGCAAAAGAGAGGGGAGAAGAGAGAGCAAAAGAGATGGAGAGAGACAGCAAAAGAGAGGGTGGGTAGAGATCAAAAGAAAGGGGAGAGAGAGAGCATAAGAGAGTGGGAGAGAGATAAAAAGAGAGGGAGAGAGACAGCAAAAGAGAGAGGGAGAGAGAGCAAAAGAAAGGGAGAAATACAGCAAAAGAGAGGGTGAGAGAGAGACAATAAAAGAGAGGGTGAGAGACAGCAAAAGAGAGGGAGAGAGAGAGCAAAAGAGAGGGGGAGAGAGCATAAGAGAGGGGGGAGAGAGAGCAAAAGAGAGGGGAGAGAGAGAGAGCAAAAGAGAGGGGAAGATAGAGAGCATAAGAGAGGGGGAGAGAAAGAGCAAAATAGAGAGAGAGACTTCAAAAGAGAGAGGGGAGAGAGAGCAAAAGAAAGGGGGAGAGATAGCAAAAGAGGTGGGATAGAGAGAGCAAAAGAGAGGGAGACAGACAGAAAAAGATAAGGAGAGAGACAGCAAAAGAGAGGGGGAGAGAAAGCAAAAAAGAGAGGGAGAGAGACAGAAAAAGAGAGGGGGAGAGAGAGCAAAAGAAAGGGGAGAAAGAGGGGGAGGGAGAGAGAGCATAACGAGAGAGCAAAAGAGAGAGGGAGAGAGAGCAAAAGAAAGGGAAGATAGAGAGCAAAAGAGGGGGTATAGAGAGAGCAACAGAGAGGGAGACAGAGAGAGCAAAAGAGAGGGGGGAGACAGAGCAAATGTAAGGGAGATAGATAGCAAAAGAGAGGGTGAGGGACAGCAAAAGAGAGGGAGAGAGAAAGGAAAAGAGAGGGAGGAAGAGAGAGCAAAATAGAGGGAGAGAGACAGCAAAAGATAGGGGGAGGGAGAGAGAGATAGAGAATAGAGAGAGAGCAAAAGAGGGTGAGAGGGAGACAGCAAAAGAGAGAGGGAGAGAGAGCAAAAGAAAGGGAGAGAGACACTAAAAGAGAGGGTGAGAGACAAAAGAGAGACAGAGAGACAGCAAAAGAGAGGGGAGAAAGATAGCAAAAGAGAGGGGGAGAGAGCATAAGAGAGGGGGGAGAGAGAGCAAAAGAGAGGAGAGAGAGAGAGCAAAAGAGAGGGGAAGATAGAGAGCATAAGAGAGGGGGAGAGAAAGAGCAAAATAGAGAGAGAGAAACTGCAAAAGAGAGAGGGGAGAGAGCAAAAGAAAGGGCGAGAGAGAGCAAAAGAGGTGGGATAGAGAGAGCAAAAGAGAGGGAGACAGACAGAAAAAAAGAGGGGGAGAGAGAGCAAAAGAAAGGGGAGAGAGAGGGGGAGGGAGAGAGAGCATAACGAGAGAGCAAAAGAGAGAGGGAGAGAGAGCAAAAGAAAGGGAAGATAGAGAGCAAAAGAGGGGATATAGAGAGAGCAACAGAGAGGGAGATAGAGAGAGCAAAAGAGAGGGGGGAGAGAGAGCAAATGTAAGGGAGATAGACAGCAAAAGAGAGGGTGAGGGACAGCAAAAGAGAGGGAGAGAGAAAGGAAAAGAGAGGGAGGAAGAGAGAGCAAAATAGAGGGAGAGAGACAGCAAAAGATAGGGGGAGGGAGAGAGAGATAGAGAATAGAGAGAGAGCAAAAGAGGGTGAGAGGGAGACAGCAAAAGAAAGGGAGATAGACACTAAAAGAGAGGGTGAGAGACAAAAGAGAGACAGAGAGACAGCAAAAGAGAGGGGAGAAAGATAGCAAAAGAGAGGGGGAGAGAGCATAAGAGAGGGGGGAGAGAGAGCAAAAGAGAGGAGAGAGAGCAAAAGAGAGGGGAAGATAGAGAGCATAAGAGAGGGGGGGAGAAAGAGCAAAATAGAGAGAGAGAAACTGCAAAAGAGAGAGCAAAAGAAAGGGCGAGAGAGAGCAAAAGAGGTGGGATAGAGAGAGCAAAAGAGAGGGAGACAGACAGAAAAAAAGAGGGAGAGAGACAGCAAAAGAGAGGGGGAGAGAGAGCAAAAGAGAGGGAGAGAGACAGCAAAAGAGAGGGGGAGAGAGAGCAAAAGAAAGGGAAAGGGAAAATAGAGAGACTGAGAGAGAGAGAGAGAGAGAGAGAGAGAGAGAGAGAGAGAGAGAGAGAGAGAGAGAGAGAGAGAGAGAGAGAGAGAGAGAGAGAGAGAGAGAGAGAGAGAGAGAGAGAGAGAGAGAGCAAAAGAGAGGGGGAGAGAGAGCAAAAGAAATAGAGAAAGACAGCAAAAGAGAGGTTGAGAGAGAGACAGCAAAAGAGAGGGTGAGAGACTGCAAAAGAGAGGGAGAGAGAGAGAGCAAAAGAAAGGGGAGTGAGAGAACAAAAGAGAGGGAGAGAGACAGCAAAAGAGAGGGGGAGAGAGGGGCGGGAGAGAGCAAAAGAGAGGGGGGGAGAGAGCAAAAGAGAGAGGGAGAGAGAGCATAAGAGAGGGGGGAGAGAGAGCAAAAGAGAGGGGAAGATAGAGAGCATAAGAGAGGGGGAGAGAAAGAGCAAAAGAGAGAGAGAGAGAGACAGCAAAAGAGTGAGGGGAGAGAGGAAAAGAAAGGGGGAGATAGAGAGAGCAAAAGAGGGAAGATAAAGAGAGCAAAAGAGACAGAGAGAGACAGCAAAAAAGAGGGGGGAGAGAGAGCAAAATAAAGGGCGGGAGAGCAAAAGAGGTGGGATAGAGAGAGCCAAAGAGAGGGAGACAGACAGAAAAAGAGAGGGAGAGAGACAGCAAAGGAGAGGGAGAGAGACAGCAAAAGGGAGGGGGGAGAGAGAGCAAAAGAGAGGGAGAGAGACAGCAAAAGAGAGGAGGGAGAGAGCAAAAGAAAGGGGAGAGAGAGAGGGGTGTAGAGAGAGAGAGCATAAGAGAGGGGGAGAGAGAGCAAAAGTGAGGGAGAGAGACAGCAAAATAGAAGGGGAGAGAGAGCAAAAGAAAGGGAAGAGAGAGAGAGCAAAAGAGGGGGGATAGAGAGAGCAACAGAGAGGGAGATAGAGAGAGCAAAAGAGAGGGGGAGAGAGAGCAAAAGAGAGGGAGATAGACAGCAAAAGAGAGGGTGAGGGACAGCAAAAACGAGGGAGAGAGACAGCAAAAGAGAGGTTAGAGCGAGAGCAAAATAAAGGAGGGAGAGAGAGAGAGCAAAAGAGAGGGAGGAAGAGAGAGCAATTAGAGGGAGAGAGACAGCAAAAGAGAGGGAGAGATAAAGAGAGAGAGAGAGAGAGCAAAAGAGAGGGGGAGAGAGAGCAAAAGAAAGTGAGAAAGACAGCAAAAGAGAGGGTGAGAGAGAGAAAGCAAAAGAGAGGGTGAGAGACTGCAAAAGAGAGGGTGAGAGACTGCAAAAGAGAGGGAGAGAGACAGCAAAATAGAGGGGAGAGACAGAGCAAAAGAAAGGGGGAGAGAGAACAAAAGAGAGGGAGAGAGACAGCAAAATAGAGGGGGAGAGAGGGGAGAGAGAGAGCAAAAGAGAAGGGGGAGAGAGAGCAAAAGAGAGGGGGAGAGATAGAGCAAAAGAAAGGGGGGAGAGAGCATAAGAGAGGGGGAGAGAGAGCAAAAGAGAGGGGAGAGAGAGAGAGAGCAAAAGAGAGGGGAAGATAGAGAGCATAAGAGAGGGGGAGAGAAAGAGCAAAAGAGAGAGACAGCAAAAGAGAGAGGGAGAGAGAGCAAAAGAAAGGGGGAGAGAGAGCAAAAGAGGTGGGATAGAGAGAGCAAAAGAGGGAAGATAAAGAGAGCAAAAGATACAGAGAGAGACAGCAAAAGAGAGGGGGGAGAGAGAACAAAATAAATGGGAGAGAGAGAGAGCAAAAGATGTGGGATAGAGAGAGCAAAAGAGAGGGAGACAGAAAGAAAAAGAGAGGGAGAGAGACAGCAAAAGAGAGGGAGAGAGACAGCAAAAGAGAGGGGGAGAGAGAGCAAAAGAGAGGGAGAGAGACAGCAAAAGAGAGAGGGGTAGAGAGAGAGAGAATAAGAGAGGATGAGAGAGCGCAAAAGAGAGGGAGAGAGACAGCAAAAGAGAGGGGGAGAGAGAGCAAAAGAAAGGGAAGAGAGAGAGCAAAAGAGGGGGGAAAGAGAGAGCAACAGAGAGGGAGATAGAGAGAGCAAAAGAGAGGGGGGAGAGAGCAAAAGAGAAGGAGATAGACAGCAAAAGAGAGGGTGAGGGACAGCAAAAGAGAGGGAGAGAGACAGCAAAAAAGAGGGGAGAGCGAGAGCAAAAGAAAGGGGGGGAGAGAGAGCAAAAGAGAGGGAGGAAGAGAGAGCAAAATAGAGGGAGAGGGACAGCAAAAGAGAGGGTGAGAGAGGGGGGAGAGAGGGAGAGAGAGAGAAAGAGAGAGCAAAAGAGAGCGGGGAGAGAGAGCAAAGGGGAGGGGGAGAGAGAGAGCAAAAGAGAGGGGGGAGAGAGAGCAAAAGAGAGGGGGGAGAGAGAGCAAGGGGTGGTATCGCTGTACAGTAAAAAATTACCCATGTACACAGGCTTTAGGACTAGTACATACATAAACAGATACTGTGCATACACACAAATACATGCATACACACACACATATGGACCGGCACATACATACACAGATACTGTACATACACGCACAAGCGCATACACACACATATACCTACACAGACACACACATACATACACAGGTACTGTACATACACGCACACAAATACACACACACACATACCTCCATACACACACAAACACGCACATACTTACATACACAGCTAATGTACATATACCCACACACATACACACACACACATACCTACACACACACATACATACAGTACATACACCCACATGGACACGCACATACATACATAGATAATATACATACTGTACACGCACACATATACACACACGCGCATACACACACATACATGTACACACATACATACACAAACACATACACACATACACATACACACATGGACACGCACATACATACATACACAGATAATGTACATATACGCACACACATACACACACATACACACACACATACACACATGCATACATACACAGATAATGTACATACACATACACACACATATACAGACACATACAAACATACACAGGTACTGTACATGCATGCACACACATGCACATACACACACATACGGACAAGCATAAACATACATAAACAGATACTGTACATACACACACAAATATACATACATAGACAGACACATACACATACAAACATACACAGATACTGTACATGCACGCACACACACACACATACACATATACAGACATGCATATATATATATATATATATACATACACAGATACTGTACATGCACGCACACATACACATATACAGACATGCATATATATATATATATATATATATATATATATACATATATACATACATACACAGATACTGTACATACATACACACACAAATATACATTCATAGACAGACACACACATATGCATAAATAATATAAGTATATACAGTATATTTCTCTTCACGTTTTAAGATTTAATCAGCTACGTAGGTAACACAGGAAATACAGAGATTATTTTTGTTGTGACATTTGTGAAACCTTAGTGAATGTAAGCAGCTGACTGTACCCCAGCATGCAAAGGGTTACTCAGGATGTTTTATGTTGGCTTCAGTTCGGCTGTGTGCGGCTGTGCCAGCAGAACAGAAATACACTGCAGAGTCTTGTATCTCAGCTCCGGTGAGAATAAGGGCAGATCTCAGGATATGATTTCTTTCCATTGACCATTTGCCTTTAAACACATCCTCCACATTAGTGCTTTTTTCTGCTGTTGACGAAGCAATAAACTTCATCCCTTGCTCTGGTTTCTGCTGATACCATAACATGGCGTAGAAGGTGGTCTCATCCTGATTGCACAGAAGTGTCACAGAGCCTCTCTCTTGCACTAACAGGAGCTTTTGTTCTTGGGTTACAGTCACCCCCAGGCACAGACCTAGCAAGAGACAGAGGGGTAATCATTTTATGGAGTAAGGACACATAGCACAGAAATGGCTTTACCCAGGTCAAAAGGGAACGGAAATTTAAAGAGATGTTTTGCCTCTTATTGATATTTAATCCTTTGCTTCGGTCAGAATTAGAATGTGTAGAAATGCATTTAAGTTTGAATTACAAGAATTTTTTCACTATTCGTCCATTAGCAAAAATGTTTCTAGTATAAGTTATTAGTGATTGTCTGTGGCATACTCACATATCCTGTGAGGGTCTGTGCACCAGTGTTCAAGCTCAGATTGCTGCAGATGGTGTGTATTGCTTATGTAAAGACATCATTTGTGTCATTTAAGCCACCATTGATAGCTGTTTGAATACTGGTACACGGCCCTCACAAGATATGTACATATGCCATAGGAAAACAGTCATTATTTTTACTAGAAGAATTTTTGCTAATGGCAGTATATTGAAAAAATGCTTCAATTTCACATTGAAATGCACTCATTCACATTTCATTTTTTACCTTTCTATCCCTTTAATTGGCTTGTTTTGTAATATTATTTCTCTCATCTCTGCTATTGGCTTATGTTGTCCCATAGTATCCTTAAAGGGACAGTAAAGTCCAAACTAAACTTTCAGATAGGGCACTTCATTTTAAACAACTTTCCAATCTACTTTTATCATCAAATTTCCTTTTTTTTTTTCTCTTAGTATATTTTATTAAAGGCTAAACCTAGGTAGGCTTATAGACTACAGTTCACCTCTTATCTCACAGTCTGGCTGTGAATAGCTAATAAAATGTACTGTTTGTTCATTTGTGCCATAGAGATAACATTGTGCTCACTCCAGTGGAGTAATTTAAGAGACAGCACTAATTGCCTGAAATGTAAGTCTGTCAAAAGCACCAAGATAAGAGGGCAGTCTGCAGAGGCATAGGTACAAGGTAGTTATAGAGGTAAAAAGTATATTAATATAACAATGTTGGTTATGCACAACTGGGGAATGGGTAATAAAGGGATTATCTATATTTTTAAACAATAACATTTTTGGTGTTTACTATCCCTTTAAACCATTCCTTTCTCTGTGTGCCTCACACAGCAGGCTATGCTGCAGCTATTACTCCTTGGTATCTCTTCAGCCATCTCATACATTCCTGATTACAAAGTGCCACCAATATCTCAGCTATCTTACACGGCAGGCACGTCCATATTAGGAGTATCGCTGAGTCTTCCCACATGTTACTGATCTCTGTGTTGTCCTGTAACAAAAACAACTGTTACACAATGTCACAGCTGCTAACAAATAACACAAATATTTCATTGAAAAGAATTTTGTAAATCATGAAATAGCAATGCATTCATTTTAATAATGAAGATCCTTTTCATGTGCATGGGAGCAAGATAACCCTATATATATATATATATCATTTTCACTTTCTTTTATTATTTATTTATTATTTATTTCACTGTGATGTTCTGTATTAGCAAATAATTGTGTGTTCACCCTATTGCCTGTTTTACCTTTATGTTCTGCTGTAGAGGCCTCTGGCTAGTCGCTGTCTTGTCTCTGCGATGGTCTCATGACTGTGATTGCTTCACAAAAAGAGGTCTCCTATTCTCATGTCACTCAGGAAGTGGGATATCTGGGTGTTTACCGTTGGGCTGATGCCATACTTGTGCGATAAATTACCAAACATAAAATAGCGTTATGCCTATTCTAAAAAAAAACACCCCAAAATAAAAAAAATACAAACTATTCTACTAGACTACAAATATAGCTCCTTTTGTAGGGCTTTGCCCTAACGTAAATCAGCTCTCTTTTGTGAAAAAAGCACTACACACTTCTAACATTAACCCCCCAAAAAAATGTATAAAAAAAAAAGTGCCCTGAAAGGGGCATTTGGCTGGGCATTACCCTTCAAACAGCATTTAGCTCTTTTGTTGCCCATAAAAAATATATATAAAAACCCTAATTAAATTTAAAAAAAAAACAACCCAAAAAAAAAAACTAACACTAAACCCCTGAAGATGTTACTCATCAAAGATGAATCCGGAAGAGCTTTCATTCTATTGGCTGATTGAATTTGAATGAACATGAAATCAGCCAATAGGAATGCAAGGGTACCCCTATATAAAAGGGTACAGCGCATGGCTGGTGACTGCATGAAGAGGATCGCTGTTGAATATTTGAAGATGGATGAAGACCACCACTGCCACAATGTAGATAAGAAGATTGAGAGATACCGGGATGGAGCTCCACCACCCAGATTTATCTTTGGTGAGTACCATCTTCGGGGGTTTAGTACTTTTTTTTGGGTGAATCTTATTATTATTATTATCGGTTATTTGTAGATCGCCAACAGATTCCGCATCTTTTTTTAGATTAGGTTTTTTTTATGGGCATCAAAAGAGCTAAATACCCTTTTAAGGACAATGCCCAGCCAAATGCCCTTTCCAGGTAAGTTTTTTTATATAGATTTTTTTTGGGTGGATGTGGGATTAATGTTAAAAGGTTGAAGTGTTTTATTTTATTTAATTTTTTTCACAAAAAGAGCTGATTCACTTTAGGGCAATGCCCTACAAAAGGCCATTTTAAGGGCTGTATTTTTAGTTTAGTGTTAGAATAGTTTTTTATTTTGGGGGTTATTTTTAGTGGGGTTTTAGAATAGGCATAACTCTTTTTTATTTTTGGTAATTTGTTTGTTATTTTTTTTAATGCTAGGTTTTTTTATTGTGTGTAATGATAGGTTATTGTTTTTTTTTAAATAATGTTAGGTAGGTTTTGTTTTTTAAGTAGGGTTAGTTTGTTTGTTTTTTTCAGGTAAGTTTATTTTTTTAAAGGTACTTATTTTGTTTTTGTGAACGTAAGGTTAGTCTGTTTTTGAGTAATTTAGGGGGTGCTAGGTTAGAGGGGTTTAGATGTTAGTGGGTTACTTTGCGATGGGGGTGAGGTTTCGGGGTTATTATTGTAGGTTACTTTGTGATGTGGGGGTGGAGGTTTATAGGTTAATATTGTAGGTTACTTTGCAATGTGGGGGGATTGGCAGTTCAGGGTTTAATAGAGTAGATAGTTACTTTGCAGTGGGGGTGATGGAGTCAATAGTGTAGAGAGGGGTAGTTTGTGATGTGGGTGGTGATGGTTTAGGGGTTAATTGTGTAGAGAGGTAGTTTGTTATATGGGGGTGGTGGTTTAGGGGTTTATAATGTTGTTTATTGCCACTGTTTCCTCCAGACAAACTGTTTACGTTCCGCAATCGCATTTATTTTCAACTTGCAATACTAGCGCACATTACCACTCAATGCTACCCATAGAAAATATGGAAATTCTAAATTACCAAAATTTTGCACAAGCGAATGTGCCATAATTAGAACTGCGGTCCACTTGTAATATAGATTTCAATATAAATAAACCGGCGATCTCTCAATCACATTTATGCTCGTTGTGCTAACGATAGCGCTCCACTCGTTTCCTAGCCCACAGTTGGAGAAGACGTATACAAAGTTGAAAAGATTTCTTAGAGAATGTACCAATTATCTTTTTGCAAAATATGTTCCTTAAATGTATTATTGGGGTCCATATCACCTACCAGATCTCTTTACAACCAGTATAGAGTATATAATGTATATCTGCCATGTGAGAATCACTTTTTAACCAACAGTTCTTTTGCAGTTTTTACTTACTCAGGGCCAGATTACAAGAGGCGTGCTAAATAACTTTTTCACTTGTGCGTTAATTGCACTCAATATTACTGTGGACGGGTTAGCAAGCGTTTACAAGTTGAAAGTAAAAAGTTATTGTGTAAGCGAAAGTTTGATGCATGTTAAATTTAGGACTTCAGATACCATATCTACACTAACTTCTTCTCCCTATAGACAACGTATTTGACCAACTGCGCTAAATCCGAAGTGAGTGATGAATACTTTACATTTCAATATTCTTCACATAGAATTTTTTTTAATTATTTTAATATATATATATATATATGCACTACACATAGAAAGTCTAACACTCTCTTACAAGCACACAGCTAGAGTAAAAGCAATATAGACAGCAAAAGAAGAAAAAAGAAGGTGCTCCAATGGCGTAAAATCTTAAGGTGTGAGACCCCTCCAACCACACTCAATGGCCCCAGAAGGAAATATACTCACGGATTAACAGCACTTATCACAAAGTGCATAATAAAACAGTATGGAAAATTAGGAGCTTCCCAGCTAGCTCACATACAATAACAGCAATGTCCTTGATACCCACAGCATCAATACAGCACCATTTAGGCATCCAATAAAAGATACAATGTACTCCAAATTACAATGTAAAAGGAGTAATTTATTAAAAGTGCACACAGCACATGGATCAAACAGCTATACGTGGCGCCTCTGTGATCTTCATGTTTCACTGTTTCACAGTGTGAACTGAGTATCTTTTTTCATTAAAAGCAAAATGGAAGAGTTTGTTACAGCATTTGGCCAAATGGCGATAGGCCCAGGACCATGTCAAGGTGTCTTCCTCCCGGGGTCCCTAACCTACAGTCACACAATGCACTGAGATACAAACAAGGGTGAAACAGGCCATTTGTAATTTCCCTAGACACATACAAAACATGTAAATGGACTGCAATCTAAAGCAGGTCAGGGTACACATCCATGACCCTGCAAACCTCAAAGCTCTGGGTGTTCACCAGCACTCACAGCCAGCTGCACAGCTTTCAGTGACTTAGTTAACATTAGACTAGTGATGTCGCAAACTGTTCGCCGGAGAACAGTTCCCGGCGATTTTAGCTTGTTCGCGTTCGCCGCGGAGGGCGAACATATGCGATGTTCGATCCGCCCCCTATTCGTCATCATTGAGGAAACTTTGACCCTGCATCTCACAGTCTGCAGACACATTTCAGCCAATCAGCAGCAGACACTCCCTCACAGACCCTCGCAGCTCCTGGGCAGCAGCCATTTTAGATTCATTACGATCCTGCATTCTTAGTGAGAGGAGGTTTAGTGCTGCTGCTGCTGACATTATAGGGAAATAGATAGCTAGGCTATGTATTTAGTGTCCACTACAGTACTGAAGGACTCATCTCATCTCTGCTGTAAGGACAGCACCCCAAAAAGCCCTTTTTAGGGCTAGAACTTCAGCCCAAAAAGCCCTTTTTAGGGCTAGAACTTCAGTCTTTTTATTTATTTTTTATTTTATTTGCATTTGCCTGCCTGTCAGCCTGTGTGTGAGGATCACAGCATATACTGTGATTATTGCCACCACTGATATCTGCTTAACATTAGTGTACATTTAAAATTTCATATACTGTGATTAATATCTCTGTTTTCCACCACTTATATCTGGTGTAACATTAGTGTAATTTTTTTAAAAAAAACTTTACATCAGTCTTCTAGTGTTATTTAATTTTAGTTGCCAGGCCAGCCTGCCACTAGTGCCAGCCTGTGTGTCAGGCTGCCAGCATATACTGTGCCTACTTACATCCTCAGTGCCACCACTCCTATCTGGTGTAACATTAGTTTAAATTTTGTAAAAAAAAACTTTTACATCAGTCTTCTAGTGTTATTTAATTTTAGTTGCCAGGCCAGCCTGCCACTAGTGCCAGCCTGTGTGTCAGGCTGCCAGCATATACTGTGCCAACTTCCATCCTCAGTGCCACCACTCCTATCTGTTGTAACATTAGTGTAACTTTAAAAAAAAAAAAAAAAATTTTACATCAGTCTGCTAGTGTTATTTAATTGCAGTTGCCTGTATGCCAGCGTGTGTGCCAGGCCCACTTTCCAACTAGTGCCACGAATCATATTTGTTATAACAGTAGTGTAAATATTTAAAATAAAAACTTTTTTGACTGTGAATCATCAGTCTGCTAGTGCAATTGAATTGCAGTTGCCTGCCTGCCAGCGTGTGTGCCAGGCCCACTTGCCAACTAGTGCCACCAATCATATTTGTTATAACAGTATTGTAAATATTTAAAATAAAAACTTTTTTGACTGTGAATCATCAGTCTGCTAGTGCAATTGAATTGCAGTTGCCTGCCTGCCAGCGTGTGTGCCAGGCCCACTTACCAACTAGTCAAAAGTTCCAGGAAGCGCTCAGACACTGCACTCGATGCGGCAAAAGGTTACCAGGAACCCTGCAGTGGCCTTCACGTAGAGAGTCACACCCCCTCCAATGCGTCGTAATGACGTCACAGCTTCACCCGACTGGTGCGAGGACAGGAACGTTCCACCTGCGCTCCAAATTCAATCAGTAATGTTAGTAGTCAGCGCACCCAGGTAGGTAAAGAAATACGTAGAGAAATGATATTTGATCCAACTCTTTTATTTGTAACGAGTCACATTACAAATGTATAGGCATCAAAAATAATACGGCTGGCAGCTCCGGTCAGGTTAGGGAAAAACAAAAAGGTCAGACGCGTTTCCTAGTGCATTAAGCACATAATAAGCATTAGCTCCTTAGCTCCTCAGTGACCATTAATGTGCACCCATAATTCCAAGGTTTATATGCACAGGTAAACTCCTCCTAGGTGATTGCCTAGCCAATTATGTGTAAGCAAACAGGGCAAATATGGGGAAACTGCACATATAGGAAAAATTGGGTGCACATTAGGGGGATTGTTAGAAATAACACGCTCAGTATACTGCAGTCCAAAAATAAAAATAGTCAGAAAAAGACTTCATGTATATATATATTATTTGATATCCATAATATACTGAAAGAGTATGGGACGGTGCAGTATTAGCATGTATATAGTTATTTCTAAAAAACAACAATTAAAGACACATTTCATTAGATGCAGAATGTGATGAAAAATTTAAAGGTACAGCAATGAACAATTAAATTTAAAAAGTTGAAAACGGTATTGAAAAAATAATCATAAATAAAGAAATCAGGCTTACTATTGATCCACATACAGCTTAACATCCCACTCTGAGTTAAGACCAATTGGCATTCGAGTATCCAAATGAAAAATCCAAAAAACCTCTCTTTTACTGAGGGTTATCCCTCTATTACCCCCTCTGGGGTGTCTCGGGATACATTGGATACCCTGGAATGTCAAGAGGGAAATGTCAGAGTTATGACATTTTTTGAAATGTAAAGATATTGGGGTAGTGGACTCTGGGTCCTCTATAGAGCGTAAATGTTCAAGAAAGCGATCTTTCAGGGCTCGTGTAGTTTGACCTACATATTGCCTTGAACAACCCTTGCATGTCAAAAGATAGATGACATAACAAGAATTACAAGTCATGTGTTCCCGAATTTGAAAACTCTTATCATTAGCAGAAGATACAAAGCTTGTCCCAAAAGAGGCATGAGAACAAGATTTGCACCTCCTGCTCCCACATTTGAAAAACCCTGGCTTAATTGAAAGCCAATTCTGTGTATGTGGTACTCGTGGCAACATGGAGGGAGAGAGAAGATTCCCTAGAGTTGGTGATTTGCGTGACACAAAGCAAGTGCCATCTCTTACAATGCTTTTAAGGCTCTCATCGGTATCTAAAATTGGTAACGCTCTCCTTACTATATCACAGATTTGCCCAAATTCAACACTATATGTAGTGATGAACTTGAGTTTATTGAATCCACTCATTTTGGTAGATTTTTCTGATTGAAAAAAAGTTTTCCTATCAAACTGATCTACTTCCTGTTTGGTCCGTTCAAGAAGGTCCTTAGAATAACCTCTCTCAATAAGTCTGGCTGTTAGTTCTGCAGAAAATTTTGAATAAGTCTGTTGATTGCTACAGTTACGTTTGACCCTGATGTATTGGGACTTGGGTATGGAATTTATAGTATGTCTGGGATGACATGACCGGGCATTCAAAATAGTATTTCCTGCACTGGATTTGCGGAACAATTGTGTTTCTATAGTGGAGGTATGTAGATTAGCACATAGTTCGATGTCAAGAAATGAAATCGAAGATGTGTTTACCTCCATGGTGAATTTAAGATTCAACAAATTGTCCTGGAGATAGATTTGAAACTGTTCAAGAAGATCCATTGGGCCCTTCCAGATAAGAAGGATGTCGTCAATGTACCAACCATAATATTGAATAAAATGTCTGAAGGGGTTTCTATCTCCATAGACGTGGGACAGCTCCCACCAACCCATGTAAAGGTTGGCATAGGAGGGGGCAAATTTGGCCCCCATAGCCGTCCCACGCCTCTGGAGATGGATTGGCCCTCCTCCTCTGTGGATATCGACGAGACTTCGGTATTAATGTCTCTGAGTCTTGGTGTTGGTCTGCGCGACCTTCCTCGGCCCCCTCTGCGTACTTTTTTCTGCGTACATGAGACTTCTGTGGGCGCTGCCCGTTTTTTGACTGTGAAAGAGTGGGTATCAAAACATCAGTACCAAGGGAAAAGGATCCAATTGCTGCAGTAGACTCTTTTATTAAACTCGTGGTCTCAGGATCAGAAGAGTCATAATCATACTCCGTGTCAGTGTCTGCAAACCTTACTTGCTTATTTTCTGCATTTATATTTCTGGAATTCCTCCTATACCGTCTCCTAGTATCTGACACGGTCCACTTGTAAACTTTATTAAGCTCATAATCTTGCTTATCTCTAAGTATCTTTTGTTTCTTGAAGTGCCAGAGATCCTTTTTAAAATCAGTAATCACTTTGTTAAGTTTATTATCATATTTATTGAATTCAGGGTTTTCACTAAGTGGGCGCAAAAATGATTGCAGTTTTAATTTTTCAACAGTCAACTCTTGTCGTAATGTCTTTTTAAATTCAATTATGAGATCAATTAGTGCCAAAGAACAAGTTGTCAAAACATTATTCCATTTTTCAATAAACACCTGATTAGTAACTTGGAAAGAAGGAAACTTCCTAATACGCAGCCCACGTGGTATACGCTGGGCTTTTTGATACATCTGAAAGCTCTTAATGTCCAGTTCTATTCTGGTATTACCACTTACCAACTAGTGCCACCAATCATATTTGTTATAACAGTATTGTAAATATTTAAAAAAAAAAACCTTTTTGACTGTGAAACATCAGTCAGCTAGTGTAATCTAATTGCAGTTGCCTGCCTCCCAGCGTGTGTTTGCCAGGACCACTTGCCTACTAGTGCCACCAATCATATTTGTTATAACAGTAGTGTAAATATTTAAAAAAAAAACTTTTTTGACTGTGAATCATCAGTCTGCTAGTGCAATTGAATTGCAGTTGCCTGCCTGCCAGCGTGTGTGCCAGGCCCACTTGCCAACTAGTGCCACCAATCATATTTGTTATAACAGTATTGTAAATATTTAAATTAACAAACTTTTTTGACTGTGAAACATCAGTAAGCTAGTGTAATCTAATTGCAGTTGCCTGCCTGCCAGCGTGTGTTTGCCAGGCCACTTGCCAACTAGTGCCACCAATCATATTTGTTATAACAGTATTGTAAATATTTAAAATAAAAACTTTTTTGACTGTGAATCATCAGTCTGCTAGTGCAATTGAATTGCAGTTGCCTGCCTGCCAGCGTGTGTGCCAGGCCCACTTGCCAACTAGTGCCACCAATCATATTTGTTATAACAGTATGTCTTATTGTTATATTTTGTAAGGGTAATTATATATCATGCAGGCCATATAGACCTCCCCCGATAGGGGGAGTAACAGGGATTAAACTGCTAAGAATAGTACTACTTAACACAACCTAGTTACCATGGGTCCCAGACCTCATGTTTTATTATTATACTTTGTCAGGGTAATCAGGCAGGCCATATAGACCTCCCCCGATAGGGGGAGTAAAAGGGATTAAACTGCTAAGAATAGTACTACTTAACACAACCTTACCATGGGTCCCAAACCACATGTTTTGTTGTTATACTTTGTCAAGGTAATCATGCAGGCCATATAGACCTCCCCCGATAGGGTGAGTTACAGGGATTAAAGTGCTAAGAATAGTACTACTTAACACAACCTAGTTACCATGGGTCCCAGACCGCACGTTTTGTTATTTTACTTTGTCAGGGTAATCATGCAGGCCATATAGACCTCCCCCGATATGGGAAGTAACAGGTATTAAACTGCTAAGAACAGTACTACTTAACACAACCTAGTTACCATGGGTCCCAGACCGCATGTCTTGTTGTTATACTTTGTCAGGGTAATCATGCAGGCCATATAGACCTCCCCCGATATGGGGAGTAACAGGTATTAAACTGCTAAGAACAGTACTACTTAACACAACCTATTTACCATGGGTCCCAGACCGCATGTCTTGTTGTTATACTTTGTCAGTGTAATCATGCAGGCCATATAGACCTCCCCAGATAGGGGGAGTAACAGGTATTAAACTGCTAAGAACAGTACTACTTAACACAACCTAGTTACCATGGGTCCCAGACCGCATGTCTTGTTGTTATACTTTGTCAGGGTAATCATGCAGGCCATATAGACCTCCCCTGATAGGGGGAGTTACAGGGATTAAAGTGCTAAGAACAGTACTACTTAACACAACCTAGTTACCATGGGTCCCAGACCGCATGTCTTGTTGTTATACTTTATCAGGGTAATCTTGCAGGCCATATAGACCTCCCCAGATAGGGGGAGTAACAGGTATTAAACTAATAAGAACAGTACTACTTAACACAACCTAGTTACCATGGGTCCCAGACCGCATGTCTTGTTGTTATACTTTGTCAGGGTAATCATGCAGGCCATATAGACCTCCCCAGATAGGGGGAGTAACAGGTATTAAACTGCTAAGGACAGTACTACTTAACACAACCTAGTTACCATGGGTCTCAGACCGCATGTCTTGTTGTTATACTTTGTCAGGGTAATCATGCAGGCCATATAGACCTCCCCCGATATGGGGAGTAACAGGTATTAAACTGCTAAGAACAGTACTACTTAACACAACCTAGTTACCATGGGTCCCAGACCACATGTTTTGTTGTTATACTTTGTCAAGGTAATCATGCAGGCCATATAGACCTCCCCCGATAGGGGGAGTTAAAGGGATTAAAGTGCTAAGCATAGTACTACTTAACACAACCTAGTTACCATGGGTCCTAGACTGCATATTTTGTTGTTATACTTTGTCAGGGTAATCATGCAGGCCATATAGACCTCCCCCGATATGGGGAGTAACAGGTATTAAACTACTAAGAACAGTACTACTTAACACAACCTAGTTACCATGGGTCCCAGACCGCATGTCTTGTTGTTATACTTTGTCAGGGTAATCATGCAGGCCATATAGACCTCCCCAGATAGGGGGAGTAACAGGTATTAAACTGCTAAGATTAGTACTACTTAACACAACCTAGTTACCATGGGTCCCAGACCACATGTCTTGTTGTTATACTTTGTCAGGGTAATCATGCAGGCCATATAGACCTCCCCCGATAGGGGGAGTAACAGGTATTAAACTGCTAAGAACAGTACTACTTAACACAACCTAGTTACCATGGGTCCCAGACCGCATGTCTTGTTGATATACTTTGTCAGGGTAATCATGCAGGCCATATAGACCTCCCCCGATAGTGGGAGTAACATGGATTAAAGTGCTAAGAATAGTACTAATATAAACACAACCTAGTTACCATGGGTCCCAGTCCGCATGTCTTGTTGTTATACTTTGTCAGGGTAATCATGCAGGCCATATAGACCTCCCCCGATATGGGGAGTAACAGGTATTAAACTGCTAAGAACAGTACTACTTAACACAACCTAGTTACCATGGGTCCCAGACCACATGTTTTGTTGTTATACTTTGTCAAGGTAATCATGCAGGCCATATAGACCTCCCCCGATAGGGGGAGTTACAGGGATTAAAGTGCTAAGAATAGTACTACTTAACACAACCTAGTTACCATGGGTCCCAGACCACATGTTTTGTTGTTATACTTTGTCAGGGTAATCATGCAGGCCATATAGACCTCCCCTGATAGGGGGAGTTACAGGGATTAAAGTGCTAAGCATAGTACTACTTAACACAACCTAGTTACCATGGGTCCTAGACTGCATATTTTGTTGTTATACTTTGTCAGGGTAATCATGCAGGCCATATAGACCTCCCCCGATATGGGGAGTAAAAGGTATTAAACTACTAAGAACAGTACTACTTAACACAACCTAGTTACCATGGGTCCCAGACCGCATGTCTTGTTGTTATACTTTGTCAGGGTAATCATGCAGGCCATATAGACCTCCCCAGATAGGGGGAGTAACAGGTATTAAACTGCTAAGAACAGTACTACTTAACACAACCTAGTTACCATGGGTCCCAGACCACATGTCTTGTTGTTATACTTTGTCAGGGTAATCATGCAGGCCATATAGACCTCCCCCGATAGGGGGAGTAACAGGTATTAAACTGCTAAGAACAGTACTACTTAACACAACCTAGTTACCATGGGTCCCAGACCGCATGTCTTGTTGATATACTGTCAGGGTAATCATGCAGGCCATATAGACCTCCCCCGATAGTGGGAGTAACATGGATTAAAGTGCTAAGAATAGTACTAATATAAACACAACCTAGTTACCATGGGTCCCAGTCCGCATGTTTTGTTGTTATACTTTGTCAGGGTAATCATGCAGGCCATATAGACCTCCCCCGATAGGGGGAGTTACAGGGATTAAAGTGCTAAGAATAGTACTACTTAACACAACCTAGTTACCATGGGTCCCAGACCGCATGTTTTGTTGTTATACTTTGTCAGGGTAATCATGCAGGCCATATAGACCTCCCCCGATAGGGGGAGTAACAGGGATTAAACTGCTAAGAACAGTACTATTTAACACAACCTAGTTACCATGGGTTCCAGACCGCATGTCTTGTTGTTATACTTTGTCAGGGTAATCATGCAGGCCATATAGACCTCCCCCGATAGGGGGAGTAACAGGGATTAACGTGCTAAGAATAGTACTACTTAACACAACCTAGTTACCATGGGTCACAGAACGCATGTTTTATTGTTATACTTTGTGAGGGTAATTATATATCTATCAAATCTATCTATTTATCTTCTATCGATTCTATCTAACTATCAATCTATGTATATCTATCTATCAAATCTATCTATCTCATGGCCGGACTGTTTTGTGACAGCCACTTGTGTTTCGGCCAAATTTGAAGTAGGAGGATAGACCAAGCATCTTCTTCCATCTCCCTGTTACGAAAATCAAGGCCATATAGAACTCCCCTGATAGGGGGAGTAACAGGTATTAAAGTGCTAAGAATAGTACTACTTAACACAACCTAGTTACCATGGGTCCTAGACCGCATGATTTATTATTATACTTTGTCAGGGTAATTATATATCTATCAAATCGATCTATTTATCTTCTATCGATTCTATCTAACTATCAATCTATGTATATCTATCTATCAAATCTATCTATCTTGTGGCCGGACTGATTTGAGACAGCCACTTGTGTTTAGGCCAAATTTGAAGTAGGAGGACAGACCAATCATCTTCTTCCATCTCCCTGTTCCAAAAATGCAGGCCATATAGACCTCCCCCGATAGGGGGAGTAACAGGTAGTAAACTGCTAAGAATAGTACTACTTAACATACCACGGGTCCCAGAACGCATGTCTTATTGTTATACTCTGTCAGGGAAATTATATATCTATCAAATCTATCTATTTATCTATCAAATCTATCTAACTATCAATCGTATCTATCAAATATATATTGCATCTATTGATCTATGTAATTCGTATCTATCAAATGTATATTGCATCTTTTGATCTATGTAATTTGTATCTATCAAATGTATATTGCATCGATTGATCTATGTAATTCGTATCTATCAAATGTATATTGCATCTTTTGATCTATGTAATTTGTATCTATCAAATGTATATTGCATCGATTGATCTATGTAATTTGCATCTATCAAATGTATATTGCATGTTTTGATCTATGTAATTCGTATCTATCAAATGTATATTGCATCGATTGATCTATGTAATTCGTATCTATCAAATGTATATTGCATCTTTTGATCTATGTAATTTGTATCTATCAAATGTATATTGCATCGATTGATCTATGTAATTCGTATCTATCAAATATATATTGCATCTATTGATCTATGTAATCTATGTATCTATCTATCTATCAAATCTATCTATCTTGTGGTTGTGCAAATGGACTGTTTACGGTTGTTTGCGGTGCGTTACATGGGGAGTTTGGTCTGTCACTGTGAAGTGGGCGTAACCCTTACACTACCTGATCGATACAACATCATACCTGATGTTTTAAAGCATGTTATTCAAAAAAAATGTAGGAATGTTAGGTGATTAAGGCTCTTTATGGGTTAAAACCAGACTCTGCATCAACTATGTAATTTTCCGTGGGAGTTTTGCCATGGATCCCCCTCCGGCATGCCACAGTCCAGGTGTTAGTCCCCTTGAAACAACTTTTCCATCACTATTGTGGCCAGAAAGAGTCCTTGTGGGTTTTAAAGTTCGCCTGCCTATTGAAGTCAATGGCAGTAGCGGAAGTTCGAGTCCGCCGTTCGCGAACCGAAATTTTAAGGTTTGCGACATCACTACATTAGACAAGCCTGGGAACAAAGTCAATAGGGAAAAATTCAAAACAAATTATTCACATAACATAGAGAGATAGATAGATAGATAAATAAACAGACAAACAAACAATCAGATAGACAGACAGACAGATTAGACAGACAGACGGATAGACATAGAGTACATTTTGCAGATGAGTGAATATTAAAGTGGCAGCACCCTCTACATGATCTATGCAGGTTTCTCTACCAGTCCCTAGCTGAGCAGCGGCACAATATATTTTTGGCTGTAGGTTTTGTGTTGGCTGCTCTTCAGCTTTATGTGGTTGTGTAAATTTGATACACAGAAATAAACACCAGCGTCCTGTCTTTTTGCATTTTTACGCATCAGCAGTGACTTATCTAAGTTCTTTCTATCAAAAATCCAGTTTTCAAAGCCCTTCTCCATTGTTAAATCACCTAATCCCAATGACATGCCCATGAGTACCAACCCTTGTCCGGGTTTCTGTTGGTACCAGAGCATAGCAAAGCTGCCAAATGTATCATCATTCTCACAGGGAATCTCCACTATCTCTCCGGCAGTGACTACTAGGATTTGTTTTTCCTGAATTATCTTTACACTCTGACACAGACCTGTGAAAAATAGAAAAGGAAGAGACTGATTTATTCTAAAACCTGTTACACTGTGTTCCTTCTATATATTCTAATTTGCTTTATGTGATATTGACATTGTATCAAACATTAACCTTAACATTTCATTTATATAAAACTGATACTAACAGCCTGAATCTCTAAAGCTCTTTGTTCTGGTGAGATTCTTTAAGATGTCTCATCAGTGTTAAAGGCCATTTATACCTCGGGGACTGCGTATCTCATTAAGGGGATTTCCCTTGTATGCTTTAAGTCAAGGCAAAATATAATGCTTAGTAAAATAAGCTGATTATTTCTCTCTATGGCAGTGAGTTTTTGAGAGTCAAGTCCCAGATGTTTTCAGCCTCTCCATAATAAACTGTATGGATGGTCTATCACCCTTGTAATTTAGTTCTTTTGTATGTGTGTACATATGTATTTATATGTGATATATCTATTTACATTACAGGCATATATACATTGTTCATATAAACACATAAATACATATATAGACATATATTGAAGTGCATTGGAGCCCTTTGCAGTTAAGTAGATGAAAACATGTAAAATCGCATTTATACAATATTCATATTTAAAGGGACAGTCAATTACCAAACAACTTTCTTGATTCAAATAGGGCATGCGATTTTAAACAACGTTCCAATTTACTTTTATCACCAATTTTGCTTTGTTCATGTGCTAATTTCTTAGACCTTGAAGGCCGCCTTTACTCTGAAAGCATTTTGACAGTTTTTCACCACTAGAGGGCATTATTTGATGTGTTTCACATAGATAACGAGCTCACGCACGTGAATTTACTGAGGAGTGAGCACTGATTGGCTTAAATGCAAGTCTGTGAAATGAATTGAAATAAGGGGGCAGTCTGCAGAGGCATAGATACAAGGTAATTACAGAGGTAAAACGTGTATTATTATACCTGTGTAGGTTATGCAAAACTGGGGAATGGGTAATAAAGGGATTATCTATATTTTTAAACAAGAAAAATTCTGGTGTTGACTGTTCCTTTAATAAAGTGTTATACTGTGTATTTACTGTAAATATTTTGCATTCTAATGTATTTCACATAGCAGAATATGTTCTGTGTATTTATAAATACATATTACTTTGTATATATATATATATATATATATATATATATATATATATATATATATATATATATATATATATATATAGTGGATAGAAGATAGCACTCAATGGTCTTAAATAATACAATAAATGCTTTAAAAATGCTTTAAAAGCATTTATTGCATTATTTAAGACCAGTGAGTGCTGTCTTCTATCCACTATATCCTACCTGCATTCAGCACCCTGGCATTTGAATCCTGTTTGTGAGAGTGCACCTTCCTCTGCTTATATATATATATGTGTGTGTGTGTATACCTATATATAATCATGTATATATTTCTATATATACCTATATATATATATATATATATATATATATATATATATATATATATATATATAGTTATATATTGTACCATCAGATATATGTATAAATGTGTATTTATGAATAAATAGAACATATTCTGCTATGTGAAGAACATTGGTATGTGAAATATTAATATTTTCATTTCAGGTTAGTGCACTTCAGACTATATGATCGGGTTTGCACGCGAGTAGGGTGTTAGGGGTTTTTCCACATATTTTTGCTCCATTGACTCCTATGGGGAAATACTTTGGCTTTTTATCCACATCGAGTTAGCACGCAAGCAAAAAAATGTTTACCTTCAACTTGTAATACAAGTGCTACCTGGTGTGTAAAAAACTTCTATCAGAGTTAGCGTGCAAACGGGTGTATTAAATACCACTCCACTTGTAATCTGGCCCTGAATTGTAATCTCTCTGAATGTTTTCTTATGAACCTTTAATATTGTATTTCTGTTAATTCCATATGCTATAGTTTTACTTACATGTCAGGTTGCTCAGAATGAGGAATAGATGAATGGATCCACTCATTTCAATGACAAAGGTTCAGAATTCTTCTGCAACAAGAAGGAATCATTACCGGACGAAATAAGAAATTATTGTTTATGACATCTTATTAAAACATTTATCACATGATATTGCATTTTGCCTGTATGTAGATCGTTCTACCTTTAATATTGAGGCAGTTATGCTTACAAATCTCTCTCTGTCTAAGCTAAAGCTCTTGTGACTTTTGTCTTTTTAAGATTTTCACATCTGCTCTGGCTTCCTGTATTTGGTGCAGGAAGTTGCTATCTGTGTCTGCTTCTCCAGACTTCAGTACATAACACTTATGGCTGACCCAGAGAGGTTACTGGGTACTGCTGAATGCCAGCCTTATCTCTGGTATTAGTTGTATACAAAAATCAGTGTATAGTTCCCTTCATTACCTGTACGCACTTAAAGGGACACTGAACCCAAATATTTTCTTTCGTAATTCAGATAGAGCATGACATTTTAAGCAACTTTCTAATTTACTCCTATTATCAAATTTTCTTTATTCTCTTGGTTCCTTTATTTAAAATGCAAGAATGTAAGTTTAGATGCCAGCCCATTTTTGGTGAACAACCTGGGTTGTCCTTGCTGATTGGTGGATAAATTCATCCACCAATAAAAAAAGTGCTGTCCAGAGTCTGAACCAAAAAAAAAAGATGTCTTCTTTTTCAAATAGATTAGAAAATTGCTTAAAATTGCATGCTCTATCTGAATCACAAAAGAAACATTTTGGGTTCAGTGTCCCTTTAAGAAAACCTAACACTAACCCCAGACGATCCACTTACAGTTGTTGAAGTCCCGCTTGAAGGATCCATCCAGCTGGCAAAGTCATTATCCATGCGGCAAGAAGTCTTCATCCAGGCGGCCTCTTCGATCTTCATCCAGCCGGTGCGGAGCGGGTCCATCCTGAATATATCCGGCACGGAGCATCCTCTTCACACGGTCGCCGCCGTACACTGAATCTTCAATGCAAGCGATTCAAGATGGCGTCCCTTGCATTCCTATTGGCTGAAAATTTTTAATCAGCCAATAGGAAATAGGGCTGCTAAAATCCTATTGGCTATTCAAATCAGCCAATAGCATTTAAGGAGCTCTCATTCTATTGGCTAATTCAAATTAGCCAATAGAATGAGAGCTGCTTAAATCATATTGGCTGATTTTAAGGGTTTTATGGGTGGGGTTTTTTTATATTAGGGTTTGGGCACTGTAAAAGAGCTTAATGCCCTTTTAAGGGCAATGCCCATACAAATGCCCTTTTTAGGGCAATGGTTAGCTTAGGTTATTTTAGATAGTTTTTTATTTGGGGGGGGTTGGTTGGGTGGTGGGTTTTACTGTTGGGGGGGTGTTTGTATTTTTTTTACAGGTAAAAGAGCTGATATCTTTGGGGCAATGCCCCACAAAAGGCCCTTTTAAGGGCCATTGGTAGTTTATTGTAGGCTAGACTTCTTTTTATTTTGGGTAGGCTTTTTTATTTTGATAGGGCTGTTAGATTAGGTGTAATTCTTTTTTATTTTGGATGAGTTTGTGTTATTTTGTGTAATGTATATTTTTAGGGGGTGTTTTATTTTTGTACCAGAAGAGCTGTTTATCTCAGGGCAATGCCCTACAAAAGGCCCTTTTAAGGCCCCCCAAAAGGCCCTTTTAAGGGCCCTTGGTAGTTTGGGGGAGGGGTTTGTATACTGTTAGGGTGTGTTTGTATTCTTTTGGAGCAAAATAGCTGTTTATCTCAGGGCAATGCCCTACAAAAGGCCCTTTTAAGGCCCCCCAAAAGGCCCTTTTAAGGGCCCTTGGTAGTTTGGGGGAGGGGTTTGTATAGTGTTAGGGGGTGTTTGTATTCTTTTGGAGCAAAAGAGCTGTTTATCTCAGGGCAATGCCCTACAAAAGGTCCTTTTAAGGGCCTGTGGTAGTTTATTCTAGATTAGGCTTTTTATTTTGGGGTGTTTTTTTTAAGGGTATTAGAATATAAATAATGTTTATTTTTTTGGATAATTTCTTTTTATTTTTTGTAATGGTAGGATTTTTTTGATTTTTTTGTAAGGGTAGTTTTTTTATTTTTTGTAATGTTAGGTTTTAGTGTAAGGCAGGTTAGGTTTTATTTCACATTTTAGTTTGTATTTATTTTAGCTATGTAGTTATTAAATAGTTAATAACTATTTACTAACTAGTCTACCTAGTTAAAATAAATACAAACTTACCTGTGAAATAAAAATAAAACCTAAGCTAGCTACAACATAACTATTATTTATATTGTAGCTAGCTTAGGTTTTATTTCACAGGTATGTATTTATTTTTAAATAGGTATTATTTAGTTATTAATTGTAACTTTAATTTAGATCTATGTTAATTATTTTAAAGTTAGGGGGTGTTAGGGTTAGGCGTTAATAGTTTAATTTAGGTTATTGCGATGTGGGGGGCTGGTGTTTTAGGGGTTAATAGGTTTATTTAGTGTTAGTGATGTGCGAGGCCAGAGGTTTAGGGGTTAATAGCTTTATATAGGTGGCAGCGATATCAGGAGCGGCGTAATAGGGGTTAATAACTTTAACATAGTTGCGGCGATGTTGGGGTGTGGCGGATAAGGGGTTAATAACTTTTATATAGTGGCAGCGATATCGGGAGCGGCAGATTAGGGGTTAATAACTGTATGCAGGTGTCGGGGGCTGCAGATTAGGGGTGTTTAGACTCTGGGTTTATGTTAGGGTGTTAGGTTTAAACTGCAGTTTCTTTTTCCCCATAGACATCAATGGGACTGCGTTACTGAGCTTTTGTTTCCGCGATCGCAGGTGTTAGACTTTTTTTTGCAGTCTCTCCTCATTGATGTCTATGAGGAAAGCGTGCACGAGTACGTCAACCACAGCGCTGCTTTTGTGTGCGGTATGGAGCTTAAAATCTCCATATCGCCCGCACAAGCAGTGTTTTTTTAAAACTTGTAATGGCTATAGGGTATTAAATAACGCCACTTTTGTGGCGATCTTTATTTTCCCTATAGCACTCAAAACTTGTAATCTAGCTGATAATAAATAATATATTGCTGTGTTTAATGTTTGACTGTTCTTACGCCTAGATTTAGAGTTTTGTCGGTAAAGACCCGCGTAGCTAACGCTGATTTTTTTCCCAGCGCACCCTTAAGACAACGCTGGTATTTAGAGTTTTCTGAGTGACTGCATTAGGCTCAGAAAAGGGAGCGTTGAGCATAATTTAGCCCCACTTCAACCCTCAATACCAGCGTTGCTTACGGTAGCGGTAAGATGGAAAAACGTGCTCGTGCACGATATCCCCATAGGAAACAATGGGGCTGAGCTGGCTGGAAAAAAACTAACACCTGCAAAAAAGCAGCGTTCAGCTCCTAGCGCAGCCCCATTGTTTCCTATGGGGAAACACTCTCTAAGTCTACACCTAACACCCTAACATGAACCCCGAGTCTAAACACCCCTAACCTTACACTTATTAACCCCTAATCTGTGGCCCCCGCTATCGCTGACACCTGCATTATATTATTAACCCCTAATCTGCCGCTCCGGACACCGCTGCAACCTACATTATCCCTATGAACCCCTAATCTGCTGCCCCTAACATTGCCGACACCTATATTATATTTATTACCCCCTAATCTAACCCCCCAACATCGCCGCTACCTTACCTAAACTTATTAACCCCTAATCTGCCGACTGGACCTTGCTGCCACTATAATAAATGTATTAACCCCTAAACCGCCGCACTCCCGCCTCGCAAACACTATAATAAATTTTATTAACCCCTAATCTGCCCTCCCTAACATCGCCGCCACCTACCTACAATTATTAACCCCTAATCTCCCGCCCGCAATGTCGTCGCTACCATAATAAAATTATTAACCCCTAAACCTAACTCTAACCCTAACCCTAACACCCCCCTAAATTAAATATAATTTTAATTAAACTAAATAATATTCCTATAATTAAATAAATTATTCCTATTTAAAATAAATACTTACCTATCAAATAAACCCTAATATAGCTACAATATAACTAATAGTTACATTGTAGCTATTTTATGATTTATATTTATTTTACAGGCAACTTTGTATTTATTTTAACTAGGTACAATAGCTATTAAATAGTTAATAACTATTTAATAGCTACCTAATTAAAATAAGTACAAAATTACCTGTAAAATAAATCCTAACCTAAGTTCCAATACACCTAACACTACACTATCATTAAATTAATTAAATAAATAAACTACAATTAGCTAAACTAAAATACAATTAAATAAACTAATCTATAATACAAAAAAACCCCACTAAATTACAAAAAATAAAAAAAATTACAAGAAGTTTAAACTAATTATACCTAATCTAAGCCCCCTAATAAAATAAAAAATCCCCCCAAAATAAAAAAATGCCCTACCCTATTCTAAATTACAAAAGTAATCAGCTCTTTTACCAGCCCTTAAAAGGGCTTTTTGCGGGGCATTGCCCCAAAGTAATCAGCTCTTTTACCTGAAAAAAAAAAATACAATACCCCCCAACATTACAACCCACATACCCCTACTCTAACCCACCCAAACCCCCCTTAAAAAAACCTATCGCTAACCCCCTGAAGATCATCCTACCTTGAGTCGTCTTCACCCAGCCGAGCCGAATTCTTCATCCAAGGTGCGCAGAGGAGGTCCTTCATCAAGTATAAGTCTTCATCCAGGCAACGTCTTCAATCTTCATCCATCCAGAGCGGAGCGGAGCCATCTTCAAAGGAGCCGACGCGGAGCCATCCTCTTCAACCGACGACTTCCCGACGAATGAAGGTTCCATTATGGGACGTCATCCAAGATGGCGTCCCTTCAATTCCGATTGGCTGATAGGATTCTCTCAGCCAATCGGAATTAAGGTAGGAAAAATCTGATTGGCTGATGCAATCAGCCAATCAGATTGAAGTTCAATCCGATTGGCTGATACAATAGGCCAATCGTATCGAGCTTGCATTCTATTGGCTGTTCCAATCACCCAATAGAATGCGAGCTCAATACGATTGGCTGATTGCATCAGCCAATCGGATTGAACTTCAATCTGATTGGCTGATTGCATCAGCCAATCAGATTTTTCCTACCTTAATTCCGATTGGCTGAGAGAATCCTATCAGCCAACCGGAATTGAAGGGACGCCATCTTGGATGACGTCCCTTAAAGGAACCTTCATTCATCGGGAAGTCGTCGGTTGAAGAGGATGGCTCCGCGTCGGCTCCTTTGAAGATGGCTCCGCTGCGCTCCGGATGGATGAAGATTGAAGACGCCGCCTGGATGAAGACTTCTACCGGATGAAGGACCTCCTCTGCGCACCTTGGATGAAGAATTCGGCTCGGCTGGGTGAAGACGACTCATGGTAGCATGATCTTCAGGGGGTTAGCGATAGGTTTTTTTAAGGGGGGTTTGGGTGGGTTAGAGTAGGGGTATGTGGGTGGTGGGTTGTAATGTTGGGGGGGTATTGTATTTTTATTTTCAGGTAAAAGAGCTGATTACTTTTGTAATTTAGAATAGGGTAGGGCATTTTTTTATTTTGGGGGGATTTTTTATTTTATTAGGGGGCTTAGATTAGGTGTAATTAGTTTAAACTTCTTGTAATTTTTTTTATTTTTTGTAATTTAGTGGGGGGTTTTGTATTATAGATTAGTTTAATTGTATTTTAGTTTAGCTAATTGTAGTTTATTTATTTAATTAATTTAATGATAGTGTAGTGTTAGGTGTATTTGGAACTTAGGTTAGGATTTATTTTACAGGTAATTTGTACTTATTTTAACTAGGTAGCTATTAAATAGTTATAAACTATTTAATAGCTATTGTACCTAGTTAAATTAAATACAAAGTTGCCTGTAAAATAAATATAAATCATAAAATAGCTACAATGTAACTATTAGTTATATTGTAGCTATATTAGGGTTTATTTGATAGGTAAGTATTTAGTTTTAAATAGGAATAATCTATTTAATTATAGGAATATTATTTTGTTTAATTAAAATTATATTTAATTTAGGGGGGTGTTAGGGTTAGAATTAGGTTTAGGGGTTAATAATTTTATTATTGTAGCAGCGACGTTGCGGGTGGGAGATTAGGGGTTAATAATTGTAGGTAGGTAGCGGCGATATTAGGGAGGGCAGATTAAGTGTTTGCGAGGCGGGAGTGCGGCGGTTTAGGGGTTAATACATTTATTATAGTGGCGGCGAGGTCCGGTCGGCAGATTAGGGGTTAATAAGTGTAGTTAGGTAGTGGCAACGTTGGGGGGGGGGCAGATTAGGGGGTAATAAATATAATATAGGTGTCGGCGATGTTAGGGGCAGCAGATTAGGGGTTCATAGCTATAATGTAGGTGGCAGCGGTATCCGGTCGGCAGATTAGGGGTTAAAAAAAATTATTAGAGGGTTGGCGATGTGGGGGGGCCTCGGTTTAGGGGTACATATGTAGTTTATGGGTGTTAGTGTACTTTATAGCACAGTAGTTAGGAGCTTTATATTCCGGCGTTAGCCCATAAAACTCTTAACTACTGACTTTTTTGGCGGTAGGAGTCTTGTTGGTAGGGGGTCTACCGCTCAGTTCTTCCAAGACTCCAAATACCAGCATTAGGCAAATCCCATAGAAAAGATAGGATACGCAATTGGCGTAAGGGGATCTGCGGTAGCCTGGAGTCGCGGAAAGGAAGTGAGCGGTAGACCCTTTCCTGACTGTCTCTAAATACTAGCGGGCGGTAAAAAGCAGCGTTTGGACCCCTTAACGCTGCTTTTGATGGCTAACGCCAAACTCCAAATCTACCCGTTAGTCTTTTATAATCATTTTTGTATTAGAATCTAATATGTAAAATAGCAGAGTTTGCTTATGTTTTTTAGCCAATGTGTCATTTCTATCTATCTACAACATCCTGTATTTTATAGTCAAAACCACAATAAAAACATTAATATATATGCAAAGAAAGGTTGCTGAATTTTGAAAAAGAAAATAGGGAGTCTGAAATGTTTCACAAAACTCATAACAAAAATGTTACAAAAAACACTAACACCCATAAACTACACTATTAACCCCTAAACCGCCACCCCCCACATCGCAAATACTTTATTAAACTTATTAACCCCTAATCCATTGCCCACCCACTTAGCCAACACTAAATTAAAGTATTAACCCCTAAGACGCCAACCACACACATTGCCAACACTAAATAAACATATTAACCCCTAAACCACCGCCCCCACATCGCAACTACTAAACTAAACCTATTAACCCCTAAACCACTGACCCCCCACATTGTGACACACTAAATTAAACTAGTAACCCCTAAATCTAAAACCCCCCTAACTTTAAATTAAAGTTACAATATAACTTTCTTAAAATAAATAAAAACTTACCTATGAAATAAAAAAACTAAGCTTAAAATATAAATAAACCTAACATAACTATTTAAAAAAAAATCAAATTACAAAACAAATCAAACACTAAAATTACTAAAAATAAAAAAATCTAACATTACAAAAAAAACACACTAAAATTACCACAAAAAAATCTAAGATTACAAAAGATAATAAACAAAATTATCCAAAATAATAAAAAGTAAACCTTATCTAATACCCCTAGAAAAACAAAAAAGTCACCCCAAAATAAAAACACCTCTTAATCTAAGAATAAACTACCAATAGCCCTTAAAAAGGCCTTTTGTAGGGCATTGCCCTGAAACAAAAAAAAATAAAAATACCCCCTAACAGTAAAACCCCCCACCCAACTAACCCCCGAAATAAAAAAACCTTACTATAAAAAAAAACTAAGCTACCCATTACCCCTAAAGGGGCATTTGTATGTGCATTTTATATTTGGGGTACCTTGCTTTCCTATTGGCTGAGATTTTCAAATCAGCCAATAGAATGAGAGCTGCTTAAATCCTATTGGCTAATTTGAACAGCCAATAAGATTTAAACAGCTTTCATCCTATTGGCTGATTTGAAAATCTCAGCTAATAGGAATGAGTTCCGCGATGGATGAAGATGAAGCCGTGTGGATGAAGACCTTCATCCCCGGACTTCAGGAACTGTGAGTACCTATTTTGGGGTTAGACTTTAGGGTAGGGGTTCTTTGGGTGTTTTTTTTTTAGATTAGGGATTTTATATTTTAATGGGCAGCAAAAGAGCTGATTGGCCTTTTAAGGGCAATGCCCATACAAATGCCCCTTTAGGGGCAATGGGTAGCTCAGGGTTTTTTTAGAGTTAGGTTTTTATATTTTGGGGGGTTGGTTGGGTGGGGGGTTTTACTGTTAGCGGGTACTTTGTAATTTTTTTAAGGTAAAAGAGCGGATTACTTCAGGGCAATGCCCTACAGAAGGCCCTTTTAAGGGCTATTGGTAGCTTATTCTTAGATTAGGGGGTGCTTTTTTAATTTGGGGTGGCTTTTTTGTTTTTATAGGGGTATTAGATTAGGTTTAATTTATTATTTTGGATAATTTCATTTATTATTTTTGTAATCTTAGCATTTTTTTATTTTTTTTAGTGTTTGACTTGTTTTGTAATGTTAGTGGTTTTTTAATTTTGCAACTTAGTTTTTTTTTTTCTTTTCTTTTTTTTTTTTTTTAAATAGTTATGTTAGGTTTATTGAAAGTTCAAGCTTAGGTTTTTTTTTGTTTCACAGGTAAGATTTTTTTATTTAAAGGTAGTTATATTGTAACTTTAATTTAAAGTTAGGGGAGTGTTAGGTTTAGGGGTTAATAGTTTTAATTAATGAATTGCGATGTGGGGTGGTGGTTTAGGGGTTAATAGGTTCATTTAGGTGTTTGCAATGCGGGGGGGGCAGCGGTTTAGTGGCTAATAACTTTATTTAGTGTTGGCAATGTCAGGTGTCGGCGGATTAGGAGTGTTTAGACTAGGGGTTTATGTTAGGGTGTTAGATTTATACCTAACCTTCTTGTCCCCATAGACATCAATGGGGATAGCGTTATAGCGATCGCAATTCCGCATTCGCAGGTGTTATTTTTTTTTAACACTTTCTCTCCATTGATGTCTATGGGGGGATAAGTGCACGAGCACATCAAGTCAGGCCTGCTTATCGCACCATATCGCACAACAAAATACGTTTTTTTTGTAACTTGTAATGGCAGCCCTATGGAAAGTGAGATATCGCTAAATTGTTAGCGTTATTTACGCACCGGGTTTAGCGCACAATTTGTAATCTCGGTGATTGACAGTTTCCTATGATGCGTTTTCCATGTTTAGAATGACTGTCCCCTGTGCACAAGGCGGGGTCCATAAAGACAAGGTTTGACGAGTTTGGTCTGGTTTGGTTTGTATAGATCCCCGACCTCAACCCCATTAAGCCTTTGGTATGAATCGGAACGCTGCTTGTAAGTCAGACGTTCTCATGCAACTGAAATCTACACTACAGCATCTCTGGAGGCAATGGGGAAAATGCTTTTAAAATTAAATTACAAGAAAATTTGGCAAATTAATTAAAGGGCCAGTAAAGTAAACCTAGGTAGTCTTATAGGAGTGTGCATGTGTCTTTAGCACTAAATGGCAGCAGTGTCTGCAACTATGTATGACATTGCTATAAACATTGTCACAAACACTGCTACCGGTTAGCTAAATACACGTACACGCTCCTGAGATTACCTAAGGTTATTCTTTGACAAAGTATACCAATAGTAAAATTGACAACAGAAGTAAATCAAAAAGTTACTTAAAATCTCACGCTCTATCCAATCCATTTACGTTTAATGTTGACTTCATTGCAGATATTTGTTTCCACAAATAATGAAAGATTTAGGGCTAGATTACAATTAAAGGGACACTGAACCCAATTTTTTTCTTTGTGATTCAGATAGAGCATGAAATTGTAAGCAACTTTCTAATTTGCTCTTATTATCAAATGTTCTTTGTTCCCTTGCTATCTTTATTTGAAAAAGAAACCATCTAAGCTTTTTTATTTGGTTCAGTATTCTGGACAGCACTTTTTTATTGGTGGATGAATTTATCCACCAATCAGCAAGAACAACCCAGGTTGTTCATCAAAAATGGGCCGGCATCTAAATGTACATTTTTGCATTTCAAATAAAGATACCAAGAGAATGAAGAAAATTTGATAATAGGAGTAAATTAGAAAGTTGCTTAAAATCTAATGCTCTATCTGAATCAGGAAATAAAAAATATGGGTTCAGTGTCCCTTTAAGGGGTTTATTGTGGGTGTTAGCACACGTCGGGTTTTTCACTCATACAACCCCAATTCCAAAAAAGTTGGGACAGTATGGAAAATACAAAAACAACAAAAAGAGTCATTTGAAAATTCACCATTCTCTATATTGAACACATTATTAACACATTATTTGATCTTTTACTTTGTTAATTTAATGTATTTTTTTAAAATATACACTCATTTCAAATATGATGACTGCAACACACTTCCAAAAAATTTGGGACAGTCGACTGTTTACCAATGTGTAATATCACCTTTTCTTTTTAATAATGTGTATAATCATCTTTATATATATGTATATATATATAATAGTGCACAAGTCCAACACTCACTATATGCCTTAAAACTTCCCACAAAGTATACAATAAATCAGTCCAAAGAGAGCACTCATCGTGGTACAAAATCGTGTTTTAATCCAGAGTGTAAACTTTTTCGGGGAGTGACCCCGAAGCGAAGAGTGTATAAATATATATTTGTGCAAAAAAATTATTTATTTATATATATATGTGTATGTATTTATGAATATTCATATTTTCATGTCAGGTTAGCGCACTTGAGAATATGGAATTGTGTTTGCACGCGAGTGAGGTGTTTTTTTCCAAATGTTTTGCTCCATTGACTTTTATGGGGAAATAGGTGATCGCACGGATGATATTGTAAGTTCAGCTTTTTATGCGAGCGAAAGCAGTTTACATTCAGCTCATGGTACAAGCGCAAACCGACGGGTGCAAAAAGCTTACTTCTAGCGCAGTTAACGCTTGAGCGGGAGCATTAAATAGTGTTCCTCTTGAAAATTGGCCCTTTATGGGTCTTTTAATTTTGAGTTTAATCAGTAGAGTTATTGGGGCATATGTATCAAGCTCTGTATGGAGCTTGATGCCCCGTGTTTCTGGCGAGCCTGGAGGCTCGTCAGAAACACCAGTTATGAAGCAGCGGTCATAAAGACCGCTGCTCCATGACCTGTCCGTCTGCTCTGAGCAGGCGGACACACATCGTCGGAAATCAACCCGATCGAGTACGATCAGGTTGATTGACACCCCCCTGCTGGCGGCCGGGAGTCTGCAGGGGGCGGCGTTGCACCAGCAGCTCTTATGAGCTGCTGGTGCAATGCTGAATACGGCGAGCGTATTGCTCACCGTATTAAGCGAGGTCTGGCGGACCTGATCCGCAGTGTCGGATCAGGTCCGCCAGCCCTTGATAAATAGGGGCCTTAATGTTCTTGTCATGTAACAGACCGGTTCTGCCGTACACGGATTCAGTTAAAAACAAAATATAATCAATACATAGAGTAATAATATTGTAATAAAAAAGACAAGAAAACAATTCTCTGTTGGAGCGATATTTGCACTTTTTCAGGTGTGTGAATTTTATACAGTTCACAGGATTATTTGTCTCTTGTTCTATGCCATTCATATACATTTGTATCGCTATATTTGTCATTATAAACCACCTTATTTATGAATATATCATGCAACATACAAAGCTTCTTACAGCAGTGAAACGTCTCAGATATAGTTATTTAACAGAGGTTTCCATTGGCTGTTTGCAGGGATTTCAATGTGAATCACAAAGCAACCAGTAATATCTATTCCTGATATGTGCAATGAACACTTTCATACGGATTTTAGTCATTTTATAATTAACAGTTATTAAACAACCCACATGCTTATTTTAGTTGTGCACAAGTTTCATAGGTTAAAGATAAATTGTTCACTAGATTTTCTTTGCATAAATA
>NW_026512286.1:242311-269811 GCF_027579735.1 Bombina bombina
GCCCACTCAGACATTATGTTCTATGCTTTTTTCCAATCTAATTGGTGCAGTTGTCTCCAGATCTGTATGAACTAGATGCACACAATTATACCTTCTGCCTGTGGCTTACTCCCTTTCTCTCTCTCTCTCCTTTTTTGTTCTTATTCTCTGAGTGCCAGACATAATTTAACTTCAATTGCGCTCAAGCGACCGCATTTACTTTCAACTTGTAATACAAGAGCTACATCCAACAGGTCCACACAGCTGCGATAAACCCCTTACCGCTCGCATTTAACTATTAGCGCAACACTCGTAATCTGGCCCTGTATCTGCAAACTACAGACAAGATCAACAGTTTACATGTCTAATAGAGATGCTTGAAAACGTGTATTGAACATATGGATTTTAATATCTTTTAATGTTATTCAGGGTACCAAAGTTTAAAAAAAAGTCACTTCAACCCTGTTGTACTTAGGACTATGAATTGGGAATTTTAATGTATATTTAAATGCATAAATAACATTATGTGTTTTTGAAATACAGTTTTTGAGATTTCATGTGCTGTAATAACCAGAAAGAGAAGCAGTGACCCCTAGTGGTCAGGGACATTTCTAGTGAATCTGGCTCCAAGGGTGAAATTTCAAAATGTGCCCCCTTAATTCTATCTCCTGAGATTTTCATGTTTCACCATCATTTTGTTTTAAACAGGTCACCCAGGCATTCATAGACATCTACCAACACATACAGGCACCCATAGCCATCCACATACAGGTACAAGCACTCATCGACATACACATGCACAATCAAGAACCATCAGAAACATAAACAACCACATGCTTGGCCCCATTCATCTCTCTATAGACATATGTCACAGACACACAGGCCTTCACAGAGCCAAACACACTCAGAGTGTGATCAGAACCTTTTCTAGAAAGCGTGCCATAATAAAATGCTGTATCAAACTCGTATTGCTCTTTCATGACTATTTAATAATGAGTACTAATTATTGGAGTTAGAGGACAACTATTAGCTGTGAAGGAAGATCTAGAAAGATAACGATTTCTTCAAACAATAACACACAGATATTTGGCCATAAATTGTGAAGGTTTAGCTTCATCTCTGACTATTTACCCAGCCCACCTTATTTGGTTTGTAGAAGTTATAGGGAATAATTTAATTGTGACACATAGAAATGTGATTACTTTCTACACCATGGCACTGCAGCCCAGTTACAGTGGTTAGTCTGATAATCAATACTTTAGGATGTTAATACATTATCTGTTTTTGCAGGATATGTTTTCTAGGCGCCAGTACAAACCAATAATAACAAGTCCCATGACACTGATATAAGATTGGTGCGAATGCATACCAATAATAAAAGGTCCCATAATAGTGTTGTGGGATTGGCGCCAGTACATACCAATAATAAAAAGTCCCATGACAGTGATGTGGTATTGGCACCAGTGCATACCAATAATAACAAGTGCCATGACACTGATGTAAGATTGGTGCCAGTACATACCAATAATAACAAGTCCCATGTCAGTGATGTAAGATTGGTGCCAGTACATACCAATAATAACAAGTGCCATGACACTGATGTAAGATTGGTGCCAGTACATACCAATAATAACAAGTCCCATGACACTGATGTAAGATTGGTGCCAGTACATACCAATAATAACAAGACCCATGACAGTGATGTAAGATTGGTGCTGGTACATACCAATAATAACAAGTCCCATGACACTGATGTCAGATTGGTGCCAGTACATACCAATAATAACAAGTTCCATGAAACTGATTTGAGATTGGCACAAGTACATACTAATAATAACAAGTCCCATGACAGTGATGTGAGATTGGCGCCGGTACATACCAATAATAACAAGTGCCATGACACTGATGTAAGATTGTTGCCAGTACATACCAATAATAACAAGTCCCATGACAATGATGTGGGATAGGCACCAGTACATACCAATAATAACAAGTCCCATGACAATGATGTGGGATTGGCGCCAGTACATACGAATAATAAGTCCCATGGCACTGATGTGGGATTGGCGCCAGTACATACCAATAACAAGTCAAATAAGACTGATGTGGGATTGACGCCAGTACATACCAATTATAACAAGTCATGTTACACTGATGTAAGATTGGTGCCAGTAAATACTGTGGCAAACCTAGCCACTTCTGGACTATAACGTAAGAAAGGTTGTCTGTGACAGACCCTTCGGTCAGGACTGAAAGTGTTAACTTTATTTTCTAACCACAAGTGGCTGGCTCCAGCTACAATCTAATTAATGCTTAGCATTCTATTGTTTGATCACCCCCAGAGAGAAACGCCTAAGTGATAAGGAGAGTCAAGAGTGTCCTGTGGTTGAAGTGTTTAAGTAAAATAATCCTATTGTATCATGTCAAGGGCGCTTCTCCCTTTTATCTAATGTAAAACATTCTTTCAACCCCCATCTGGGGGGGGGGGGGGTCAAAAACCTGTATAAATCTGTATGCTGCCTTCAAATAAAGTATTATTCTGTTTTATACCTGAAAACTGGCTGGGTTGTGAATTGCTGATTCCCTATGCAGGACATTGTTCCCTGGTGTTAACCCTTGGTATCCGGTTGGTACCGTTACAATTGGTGGCAAGCGACGGAATGAACCTTATCGCCCAGAAGAGCAACTACACAAGCCAGTAACCTCAGGAAGAGGGGGATTACTACAATACTGACTAAGATGGAAGGAGTACCAGGGACCGAAGTGAATGGAGATGGATTATTCTAAGCTAAAGAGACAAACGTAAAAGGAACTGCTAGAAGCCAGGGGAAAGATAGGCAGCAGCAAACCCAAGGCTATATTAATTGCTGAGCTGATGGAGGGAGACAGAGCTCGCAGCGCTACGCCTCCAGCAGCCATGGAGGAGACCCTATACCAGAGGGAAATGAGGACCAGGCTGGAATTTTTACCCCAACCTGTACCACGGGATATGCTATCCGTGGTAATGGCAGATGTGCAGGAGTACGTGATGGCACACAGTCCGCGGAATGCATCCTCCCGAGCAGAATCCATTTTGGATGCACTCAGCAACCCAGTAAGACCCAAAATCCCATACCATGCATTTAAAATGTTTTGTGAGGAGAAGGATGAGATTGATGGGTATTTACAGGATTTTGAGAGACTGTGCGAGTTACATGATTTGGAGCAGTCCGTATGGGTGCCGGTGCTAGCAGGCAAGCTAGCCGGTAGGGCAGCGGAAGCGTATCGCGCTGTACCCAGGGAGGACAGCAAGGATTACGCTAAAGTGAAGAGAGCGATCTTGGAAAGATATGCCATTACCTCAGAGGCATACCGGCGCAAGTTTAGAGGCCTGCGCAAGCCAGAAAGAGATTCCCATGCAGAGTGGGCCCACAAGCTGGATCAAGCATCACAGGGGTGGATACAGGCCAGCCAAGCTACCACCATGGAAGAATTGCGACAACTGATGCTGTTGGAGCAATTCTTTAACGGCTTGTCCCCAGAAGCCCAAGAATGGGTGAGAGATCGAAAACCCCTCACCTTAACCGAAGCAGCCAGATTAGCAGACCAGCATTTTGATGCCAGGAGGCACCATGGACTACAGCCTAACAACGGACGGGCTAATATACAATGCCACACCTGCAAGCAGTGGGGACATATGGCACGTGAGTGCACCCAAAATCGGAGCAGACAAGCTTGGAACCAGGTCAGACAGAACCTGGCCCCAAGGGCGGCTGCTCACCATTAACAAACGGAGCCAGCCGCTCATGAGGTGTTGAGCACCCAAGCCGAGGAACCCCTGGGAATTCTGCATGAGGTGATGTCGGTCCAGGGACTTCGGGATTCGGGAGCTACTTTAACCCTGATAGCTCCCCATTTGGTGCCGGATACAGCACCCACTGGCGGTTCCGTGGCAGTACGAGGGGCAGGGGGAGCAGTATACCGATTGCCCACTGCTAGAGTGGAGTACAGACCCCCAGTCACCCCAGCAGCTGCCAGTTACCAACCCCCGGCGCACCGCTATACCACACGGCCTCCGGCCACGAACTACCCTCAGAGAGCCCGGTTCAATTCGCGGGGCTACTCACAACCTATTCGGTGCTTTGGATGTAAGCAACTAGGGCACAAAAGACCAGAGTGTCCCTTAAATGCAGCGAATCAAGCACAGTCCTGGAGAAGACCCGCTGGCGGAATCCCACATAATCCTCAGCCTGTGGCCCGCTACGTAGAGGCGCCAGAATGCTGGGGCAGCCTACATGAAGCAGACCCCGTGCAAGCTGCCCACCGGAATAACCGGCAACGGGTTAAAGTGAATGGGAAGGAGGTCAGTTGTCTACGGGATACTGGTGCTACCATGACCTTGCTTCAAGAGAACTTGGTGCCTGAGAAACAGCACACTGGAGACACTGTGGCTGTGAGGGTAGCAGGGGGCACTGTGTTCCGCCTACCTGTTGCCAGGGTACATTTGGATTGGGGAGTGGGCGCTAGACTTGTGAATGTGGGGGTCAAGAAGGACTTACCTGCTGATGTTCTCCTTGGAAATGACTTGGCCCCCCTTGTTTCTGCCTATGCTCCCATGGATCCCGCTAATGTTAACCCTGTGACTACCCAAGCCCAGTCCCTCCGGGAAGAGACGCTTCCATGTTTGGGGTGGGGGCAGTACTGAGCCAAGTTGGAGCAGATGGCGGAGAACACCCCGTAGCTTACTTGAGCCGAAAGTTGTTACCCCGGACATCCCCAAGCCGATCCGTTGGGATCAGACTGTGTATGCCGGCTTGGTTCTGGGGGAGCATTGTGGCAAACCTAGCCACTTCTGGACTATAACGTAAGAAAGGTTGTCTGTGACAGACCCTTCGGTCAGGACTGAAAGTGTTAACTTTATTTTCTAACCACAAGTGGCTGGCTCCAGCTACAATCTAATTAATGCTTAGCATTCTATTGTTTGATCACCCCCAGAGAGAAACGCCTAAGTGATAAGGAGAGTCAAGAGTGTCCTGTGGTTGAAGTGTTTAAGTAAAATAATCCTATTGTATCATGTCAAGGGCGCTTCTCCCTTTTATCTAATGTACAACATTCTTTCAACCCCCATCTGGGGGGGGGGGGTCAAAAACCTGTATAAATCTGTATGCTGCCTTCAAATAAAGTATTATTCTGTTTTATACCTGAAAACTGGCTGGGTTGTGAATTGCTGATTCCCTATGCAGGACATTGTTCCCTGGTGTTAACCCTTGGTATCCGGTTGGTACCGTTACAAATACCAATAATAACAAGTCCCATGTCAGTGATGTAAGACTGGTGCAAGTGAATACCAATAATAACAAGTCCCATGGCACTGATGTGGGATTGACGCCAGTACATACCAATAATAACAAGTCCCATGACAATGATGTGGGATTGGCACCAGTACATACGAATAATAAGTCCTATGGCACTGATGTGGGATTGGCACCAGTACATACCAATAATACCAAGTCCCATGACAATGATGTGGGATTGGCGCCAGTACATACGAATAATAAGTCCCATGGCACTGATGTGGGATTGGCGCCAGTACATACCAATAATAACAAGTCATGTTACACTGATGTAAGATTGGTGCCAGTAAATACCAATAATAACAAGTCCTTTGTCAGTGATGTAAGATTGGTGCCAGTGCATACCAATAATAACAAGTCCCATGATAGTGATGTGGGATTGGTGCCAGTACATACCAATAAAAACAAGTCCTATGAGACTGATATGGGATTGGTGGCAGTACATACCAATAATAAGTCCCATGACAGTGATGTGGGATTGGTGCAAGTACATACCAATAATAATAAGTCCCATGACAGTGATGTAAGATTGGTGCCAGTACATACCAATAAAAACAAGTCCCATGACAGTGATGTGGGATTGGCGCCAGTACATACCAATAATATCAGGTCCTATTACAGTGATTTGGGATTGGTGCCAGTACATACCAATAATAACAAGTCCCATGACAGTGATATGGGATAGGCGCCAGTACATACCTAAAATAACAAGTCCCATGAAAGTGATGTAAGATTGGTGCAAGTACATACCAATAATAACAAGTCCCATGACACTGATGTAAGATTGGTGAAAGTACATACCAATAATTACAAATCCCATGACAGTGATGTAAGATTGGTGCCAGTACATATCAATAATAACAATTCCCATGACTGTGATGTAAGATTGGTGGCAGTACATACCAAAAATAACAAGTCCCATGACAGTGATGTGGGATTGGCGCAAGTACATACCAATAATAACAAGTCCCATGACAGTGATGTAAGATTGGTGCCCGTACATACCAATAATAACAAGTCCCATGACAGTGATGTGGGATTGGCGCAAGTACATACCAATAATAACAAGTCCTATTACAGTGATGTGGAATTGACGCCAGTACATACCAATTATAACAAGTCCTCAAGGTTTAAACCATCTATTCCGTCCTCCTTACTGTCTAATACCTTATCTATATAAAATAAGACAACACACAAATTGTTTGGGAGAAAGAACCGGTCACGGTTCACGTTTATTAAATAAACGCTTTAAACTAGTGCCTAAGCGATAGTCTGATTACCCTTAGACACTTAATTAACCTAGCAACGAAACTTGGCAACAAGTTCGTAATCATAAACGTTGGCGGCATCTCACCCTAACCTAGCCCCTACTAGCAGATGGTCAAGGCCCCTTCTGATACCTGCAGCGTGACACCCGGCTGTCACGCCCCATGGCACGCAGAGAGAGCTGTGATGTTGAGAGATCTTCGGTCCAATCGCGAGGGAGAGGACCCCCAGGCCGGCGCCTGGCGGGCATAACCCCTCCCTTTTTCCAGGACCGTCACTCTTCTCTCTTTATTTTACCATTATTTTTATTGTATCTTATACCCGCCTGCTGAGGCATATCCAACCAACCCAGTAAGGCGACCCCTGTCAGCCGAATCGTACAACCCAACCGCAGGGGTGGATGGCTACATTAAAGACTCGGTCTTACTGCGGGCTAGCTCAATTAAACCTACCCCTGCCGAGCCAACTCACCCTATTCAGCCGCATCATTGCCGCCATTCACTTCTTCCAGGGGACGGGTGGGCGGGAAAAAACCTTCTCCTTGAAGTCTGGAAACCGAAAGAGGCTGAACTCACTGCTGCAGGACCCTATAAAGGTAAGAACAAACACCGCCTCCCCACTTGCAACATTGTAGCAACACAACTTAGCATTTCTCCAGACTTCAAGTTGGTAATCCCTTAATGTTGTTACAGGCCCACTAGAGGGCGCTCCACTGTCATAAGGTTTTAACCATCTATTCCATCCTCCTTACTGTCTAATACCTTATCTATATAAAATAAGACAACACACAAATTGTTTGGGAGAAAGAACCGGTCACGGTTCACGTTTATTAAATAAACGCTTTAAACTAGTGCCTAAGCGTTAGTCTGATTACCCTTAGGCACTTAATCAACCTAGAAACGAAACTTGGCAACAAGTTCGTAATCATAAACGTTGGCGGCATCTCACCCTAACCTAGCCCCTACTAGCAGATGGTCAAGGCCCCTTCCGATACCTGCAGCGTGACACCCGGCTGTCACGCCCCATGGCACGCAGAGAGAGCTGTGATGTTGAGAGATCTTCAGTCCAATCGCAAGGGAGAGAACCCCCAGGCCGGCGCCTGGTGGGCATAACCCCTCCCTTTTTCCAGGACCGTCACTCTTCTCTCTTTTTGCCCAATCCCCAGGGCATTGACCACCCGCCACAAGAGCCAGGCGACCTCTTGCCGCCAATAAACCAACCGGAACCCATTAACTATATAACAACATAACAATAACAATATTAACAGATTGCAATATAAACCATTTCAGAACATACATCAGTTAAACCACCCTCAACAATGCTTCCCTGACGTCCTTTAGGAACATATCCAGCCCAACATCCGTAAGGTGGAATCCGTGAGGCCTAAATAGGTCCCTTTTGTCGGCCGTGATGTTTTCGGGCCTTATCACGAAACCCCCCAAGCCCGTGACCGTCCTTCCCATCTCCCTGTTAACCTTTTTGCACACATTATATGCAGCCTTCTGTGTGACAATGTGCCACCAATGCAGTCGAGCAACTACATTGGACCACCCCAAAGTCACATCCTTCAACCACGTGTGCATCCAATGCACGTCCGCTGCCATTCATTTGATTAAATCCAATGCGGGCAGCGCCCCCAAATCATTTCCGCCAAGGTGCAGCACTAAAATATTAGGTCTTCCCCACCTTCTGTGCGCCTCCTGCAAGAGCGCTGGCAAATCGGCCCACAACAATCCCCTGCGCCCTAACCACCGGAAGCTTGCCTTGGACGTTGGGAATCCAAGCTGCTGTCCTTCCGGCGACAGCAACACCCTGAGGTGAGCCCAGTGGATGTATGAATGCCCTACAATCCACACACGAACCGGAGGTGCTTTCACATTTACAATACCTGGTAAAACAGAGTACACCACCATGAAGTAACAACCCCTCACTACATGAGCTTAAAATAAGAAAAAAGAAAAAAAAACCCTGGTAACAACTTCCCATACAAACGTATGTATCCTAACAATGCCCTTTAGTTGGCCTGATATATGTTTTATACTGGGTTGATTTCCATCTACCCAAGCGCTTAATCTCCGCTGCCGGTATACCTTTCTGCGCTGCGCTAGTTGCTGCGCCTATTCTAAAGGAATGCGGAGCAATTCTGCTCGGATCCAACCCCGTCTGCTTCGCCGTTCTAGCAAGCACCCGGCGGAATTGTAAAGCCGACAGAGCCGAACCATCCTCGTGTATCAGGAACAGCTCTCCCCCTGCCGGCCTTATTTTAAGGTATTGTTCCACACAACGCACAGGACAACAAACCTTGAATTCCTGCCGTTCAAGGGGCAACCATGCCCCTGCTCCCTCTTGGTCCGTTTTGGACCTGGGCACAAACAAAAGGAGACCCCCGTCCATCACTCGGACATCCTCCAACTGCACTCCCCCGGAGCCATTCGCCTTGGCCGACACAACCAGCTCCCCACCCGGAGTGCTCCTGCGAACGCCACTGCAAAGGCCGTTCTAAAAAGAAGCTGCTCGTATCCAGACTTGCACACCGCTGCCACACCTATCGCTAGCGACCGCAATCTCTCCTGTGTAATGGGCTCCCTCCGATCTTTCGGACGGGGAGCCAGCCTCCCCCACCCCTTCAACACCTTCCTAACTAGAAAGGTTCCGGAGTGGTCCACAAAACCCAGCGCTTTATTAAAGAAGGCTACAGCCAATAGCCTTCCGCTTGCGCCGGCCCTACTGACCCCTTCATGCCTCAGCTGCGCCAACCAATCTAACACCTGCACCCTTGTAGCCCTTTGTACCTGTACACCCCTGTGTCGACAGAAAGCTTCCCAGCTGTTCCAGTGACTCCTGTACGCTGACCAGGTCCTTGGCGCTAAAGATGCCTTAACCAATGGTAGGATGCTCACCCAATCTTCAACAACTGCCAAAGAGAAGAAGGGCATGTTAAACCCTCCTCCGCCGCCATGGGTGCTGCTTCCCTAAACTGCCCCCATTTAAATCGAGAGAGTGCATCAGCAATAAAGTTCTGCACTCCCGGGACGTGTTTGGCGGTGAAATGTATGTTGCTCTGTAAGCAGCACAACACCAAATGTCTCAAGTAACACACAACGGCAGGCGAGGACGCGGAAAGCCTGTTAATGGCGTACACCACGCTCAGGTTGTCCGTCCAGAATACCACCGACCTATTGGCCAACCTGTCTCCCCAAATTTCGACTGCCACCACTATTGGGAATAGTTCCAACAGAGTTAGGTTTCTTGTCCAACCCGCGGCAATCCACTCCCGCGGCCATGGAGCTGCGCTCCAATCGCCATCGAGGTATGCCCCGTAACCGTATCCACCCGCTGCATCCGTGTACAGGTTTTTGGCCTGGTTCGATACTTTCCTACTCCTCCATAAACACACTCCGTTAAAATTCACTAGGAATTTTTCCCAGACTGCCAGGTCCTCCCTGACCTCAGCTGTTATACGGGCCCATTTCACATGACAAGTAGGGCCCTTCAAGAGGCCCTCCAATCGACGGTTAAAAACCCTTCCCATAGGGATAACTCGTCCCGCGAAATTCAGAAGACCCAACAATGACTGCACCTCCCTGGTGGGGACCTTCTCCAGTTCCCCAAGTTTCCGCACTGCAGCCAACATCCGAGTCACCTTATCCATAGGCAACCTGCATTCTGCCTGCACTGTGTCTATTTCTATCCCCAGGAAGGTGAGGCATGTGCACGGACCCTGTGTCTTATCGTCCGCAAGCGGAACACAAAAACGCGTCATCATATCCTGCATAACGCCCATGAGTTGTTCGCAATCCGCGGAACCCTCTCTCCCAACCAACAGAAAATTGTCCAGGTAGTGAGCCACTGCTCCCCCACCTGAAGCCTTATATACCACCCAATGAAGGAACGAGCTGAAACACTCGAACAGGGAACAGGACAGCGAGCATCCCATCGGCAAGCACCTGTCCACGTAATACGCCCCTTTAAACTTCATGCCCATTAATCTGAATGCAGAAGGGTGCAACTGTAATAGCCTAAAAGCCGATTTGATGTCTAGCTTCGCTAACAGCGCACCTGGACCACATGCCCTGACCACGTCCAGCGCCCAATCAAAAGATTGATAGTGCACTGAACTGAGCTCCGGATCGATAGCGTCATTAACCAACCCGCCTTTTGGAAAGGAAAGGTGATGTATCAACCTAAACTTCCCTTCCTCCTTTTTGGGCACCACACCCAATGGTGAGATCACCAGATCTTCCAAAGGGCAGGAGGAGAATGGCCCAGACACCCTGCCCAGTGCCACCTCCTTAGCCAACTTCTCCCTCACCACATGTGGGAAATCGTAGGCCATTTTCAAATTCCTGTGCCCCGGTGAACCCACAACCCTCCCAGTAACTGGGATATGGAAACCCCATTCTAACCCCGACCTGAGCAGCTCAGCTGCCCTCCTGTTGGGATAGTTTGCCAGCCATATCAACATGGCCGGCAACCTAAGCGGAGTTGGTGCCCTTGACCGTAACTCCTGACTTTGGAGCGAGTTTGGTCTGGTCTTGCTCTTTTCGCTTCCCGCACTCCGATCCTGGGTGGGGCCCTGCACAAAATTTGCAGATTTGACAAAAGGAGCAGCTGCTCCCCCTATCACACTGCTTCTCCTGGAACTTCCAACACTCCCTACCACGCCTGCCAAGCTGTGCCCCCTGACGCGGAGGCGCCTGGCGTGTTGCCACGGGGGAGGGAGTACTGCCCTCCAAACCCAGCTTGGACCACAAATGCGTATCTTGTGTTCCGAAGTGTAACAGAGGGTTACCCACCATCTTTCTTCTAAAGGCCATGTCATATTCCCGCCATGCGCCTTCCTTGAATCTCGTACGGATATCCTCTATGGTATCCTGGTACTTAAAAAGGTTGTGCCCCTGCAAAGGCCACCTGTCCACATAGCACGCGGCCAGGACACGGAAGCATTTCAGCCACTCTTCGTATGTCTCTGGCCTGCGCACCTTCTTTGGGCCTGAACCATCTGCAGCCCTTTCCTTTGCCCTAAATGCGTCCAGGGAGAGTTAAAAAACGTTAACGTATTTGCCCTCCTGGATCTTCTTAACGACCTTCATTTTAAGATGGCCGTAAAGCGAGTGGACTAAACAGGGATAGGTGTCCCCTTGCACCGGCACTTTGCGCGGCACTGGGCCCACCGTCGCCATCGCGCCCCCTAAAGCTTGAGCCCCTTGCACCTCAATTGAATGATCCTTAACGCCTGCCCTGTCCTTCGCCTGAGCCGCCGCCATCTTCTTAATGCACCTAAACATCCTGCGCTGCCCCTTCCCCACTAACCCAAGGTCCTCCCCGCTATCAGAACCTGACCCACTCGTGGAAGACCCCTTTTCAGTGTGCATTGTGTCTGGTGCATGGCACTCACCGTCTCCTTGTGTCTCTACTCCTGAAGGGACTGTCGGCACGGCAGCACTCTGACCTCCGCTGGGCTCAGCCACCACTAGGGCACTTGTCGAACATGATGCCATCTCTGCTGCGGTCCTTCCAGGAACCTGCTGAGACAAAACAACTTGGGGAGTACTCCGGTTTACGGGAGGTGCATCAAGCGAAGCCCCCTCCCTCTCATTACCTTGTTTCCCCCCAGCATTCATACCAAGAATGTTAGTCACCGCATTTCTGATAACCTCCTCCTGCGATGTCCCCTCCCGGGCGTGATCACTAAACCCGGGCAGGGGCCTAGCAGTGTTTACTTCCCGCAGCGCTGCCTCTACTGCTCTCCTAATCATATCCTCATCCACACCTGTATGTGACTGTACACCTCTCTGTGTCTGCACCCTATCATACTGCATATCACATATGCTGTCTCCTTGTCTCATACGACCCCCAGACATAAACTGATCTGACCTCTCATAGCCATGCGTTATCCCCGCATGGTCCCACCCCCTATGTGGTTCATACATCGTTCGTGCCTCAAATTGACCATGCATATCCCACTCTCTCTCATCTCAGCTGCGGGCCTCTGCCCTTCTCTACATTGATCCTGGGCACGCGCCTGCACACTAGTGCAAGGCCGCTCCCCTGGCCCCCCAGATGCTCTTACTTTTCTCTCTGCCACACCTGAAAGCCTCAGAGTCTGACCGCGATCTACCGCTGTACGTGCATGCGCACCAGTAACAGGCCTACCCACGTGGGACTCATCTGCGCCACACACACACCGCCCGGCAACCGGACCAGCTGCCAAGCTACCGCGGGGTAAGTTCCCCCTTCCAGACACCGCCTGCTCCGCTGATGCCTCACCCGCGACCGGCAGCCTCCCCAAGTTACCTGTGGGGCTCTGGTCGCGCGAGGCTGTCCTCCCCTGTTCCGGTCTGATCCCAAAATGGCGGCTGCGATCCTCCTCTGAACTCTCGGAGGAGGAGATCTCGCGTGAGCCGCCACTGGATGGGACAGACTCCGCTGCGCACTCTGCATCAATTCTGGGCCTGCTGCCTGCCGCCCCACCTCCGGCCGCCCCAGCGACAACCGAGCCCAGTGCCTGGCCCACAGGGGCCGTCACACATGTCAGTGACTGCGCTAGGGCCAAGACCGCCGCCATGGCCGCCGGAGGCAAGGCCGCAAATTGCCCCACCAAATTAGCCCCAGCATCAGCTGGGGCCGCCAGTCCTTGCAAGGCCTCCGTGCCACGCTCAGCCCCCACTACACACCCTCTGGCAGCTGCACCAACCCCCCTGGCATGCTGCCCTAGATTGGGGCCTACCTCCAGCTCCACACTAGCCTGGGTCTCAGAACTAGAGCCTGCTTCCCCTGACCTTCCCCCTGCCTTGCCCTTTCCCTTATTAAAGCTCCTAGTGGGGGGGATTTCTGGGGAGTGGGGGGTACCAGATCCTCTGACTCAGGCTCCTGTCTCTGTTTTGCAGGTCCTTTCTTCCTTGCAGACAGCTCCACCACCTCCCTGTATCGTTTGGGAGGAATAGATTTTCTCCTGGATCTCTCCATGCTCCACTTCTGGAATCACAGCAAAATCTTCAAAAAAAACCTTCTCCTTGAAGTCTGGAAACCGAAAGAGGCTGAACTCACTGCTGCAGGACCCTATAAAGGTAAGAACAAACACCGCCTCCCCACTTGCAACATTGTAGCAACACAACTTAACATTTCTCCAGACTTCAAGTTGGTAATCCCTTAATGTTGTTACAGGCCCACTAGAGGGCCCTCCACTGTCAATTACAGTGATTTGGGATTGGTGCCAGTACATATCAATAATAATAAGTCCCATTACAGTGATGTGGGATTGGCGCCAGTACATACCTAAAATAACAAGTCCCATGACAGTGATGTAAGATTGGCGCAAGTACATACCAATAATAACAAGTCCCATGACACTGATGTAAGATTGGAGAAAGTACATACCAATAATTACAAATCCCATGACAGTGAAGTAAGATTGGTGCCAGTACATACCAATAATTACAAGTCCCATAACACTGATTTGAGATTGGCGCAGGTACATACCAATAATAACAAGTCCCATGACAGTGATATAAGATTGGTGCCAGTACATACCAATAATAACAAGTTCCATGACACTGATTTGGGATTGGCGCAAGTACATACTAATAATAACAAGTCCCATGACAGTGATGTAAGACTGGCACCAGTACATACCAATATTAACAAGTCCCATGACAGTGATGTAATATTGGTGCCAGTACATACGAATAATAACATGTCCCATGACACTGATGTGAGATTGGCGCAAGTACATACCAATAATAACAAGTCCCATGACAGTGATGTAACATTGGCGTCGGTACATCCAATAATAACAAGTCCCATGGCACTGATGTAAGATTGGTGCCAGTAAATACCAATAATAAAAAGTCCCATGACAGTGATGTAAGATTGGTGGTAGTACATACCAATAATAACAACTCCCATGACAGTGATGTGGGATTGGCGCAAGTACACACCAATAATAACAAGTCCCATGACAGTGATGTGGGACTGGTGTCAGTAAATACCAATAATAACAATTCCCATGCCAGTGATGTGGGATTGGCACCAATACACAGCAATAATAACCAGTCCCCTGACAGTGATGTGGGATTGGCACCAGTACAAACCAATAATAACAAGTCCCATGACACTGATGTAAGATTGGTACTGGTACATACCAATATTAAAAAGTCCTATGACAGTGATGTAAGGTTGGTGCCAGTACATGCCAATAATAACAAGTCCCATGACAGTGATGTAAGATTGGTGCCAGTACATACAAATAATAACAAGTCCCATTACAGTAAAGTAAGATTGGTGCCAGTACATACGAATAATAACAAGTCCCATGACAGTGATGTAACATTGGCGTCGGTACATCCAATAATAACAAGTCCCATGGCACTGATGTAAGATTGGTGCCAGCAAATACCAATAATAAAAAGTCCCATGACAGTGATGTAAGATTGGTGGTAGTACATACCAATAATAACAACTCCCATGACAGGGATGTGGGGTTGGTGCCAGTACATACCAATCATAACCAGTCTCATGACAATGATGTGGGATTGGCACCAGTACATAGCAATAATAACAAGTCCCATGACAGTGATCTAAGATTGGTGCCAATACATACCAATAATATCAGGTCCCATGACATTGATGTAGGATTGGTGCCAGCACATACCAATAATAACAAGTCCTATGACAGTGATGTAGGATTGATTCCAGTACATACCAATAATATCAGGTCCCATGACAGTGATGTAAGATTGGCGCTAGTACATACCAATAATAAGTCACATGCCAGTGATGTACGTTTGGCGCCAGTACATTCCAATAATAACAAGTCGCATGACAGTGATGTGGGACTGCTGCCAGTAAATGCCAATAACAAGACTTCCCATGCCAGTGATGTGGGGTTGGTGCCAGTACATTCCAATAATAACCAGTCCCATGACAATGATGTGGGATTGGCACCAGTACATACTAATAATAATAAGTCACATGCCAGTGATGTGGGTTTGGTGCCAGTACATACCAATAATAACAAGTCCCATGACAGTGATGTAGGATTGATGCCAGTACATACCAATAATATCAGGTCCCATGACAGTGATGTAAGATTGGCGCTAGTACATATCAATAATAAGTCCCATGACAGTGATGTGGGATTGGCACCAGTACATACCAATAATAACAAGTCCCATGACAGTGATGTAGGATTGGTGCCATTACATAATAACAAGTTCCGTGATAGTGATGTAAGATTGGTGCCAGTACATACCAATGTTAATAAGCCCCATGTGTCATGCTGCGCCACTCTGGCTGTTGCCAGGGACGCAGTGGTTCCTGTGAGCATGCGGCGATGATGTCATCGCCGCACGTCTCTCCCCCTCTGAAGCCGGTCCGGATCTCCTGTTTCACGAATCCTGCGCCTATGTAAGTCTTTCACTTACTATCTTCGCTGTCCAAGTATAGGTGTTGTTTAGTGTGCTCCTGGGTGTTATATTACTTTATGCTGGACTGTTATATTGTTGCTGAACTCTGCTTTTCTGACCACTCTGCCTGCTTAACCCCTGAACTGCTAGATTGCTAAACTGTCGCTGAACTGACATTGATGTAAGATTGGTGCCAGTACATACCAATAATAACAAGTCTCATGACAGTGATGTAGGATTGGTGTCAGTACATACCAATAATATCAGGTCCCATGACAGTGATGTGGGATTGGCACCAGTACATACCAATAATAACAAGTCCCATGACAGTGATGTAGGATTGGTGCCATTACATACCAATAATAACAAGTTCTGTGATAGTGATGTAAGATTGGTGCCAGTACATACCAATATTAACAAGCCCCATGTATCACGCCATGCCACACCACTCTGGTTGTTGATTCAGGGGCAGCTGGAAATTTTCTTGATCACCGTTTTATGATTTAGGCAGGGTTGCCTCTTCTGCAGAAAAAAACAATTTCTCAAAATAACTACTCTGGATGGCACTCCCCTTGGATCAGGGTTAATCCATTTTGAATCTGCATCCCTAACCTTGACTGGGGGAGCCCTTCATACCAAACAGTTGCAGTTCAATGTCATTCATTCCCCAGCACAGCCTGTCATCCTTGGTCTTCCTTGGCTTCGTATACACAACCCACAATTCGACTGGACTGAAGGACAGTTGGCCTCCTGGGGTACTTCCTGCTTCCACTCCTGCCTGGCTAAGGTTACTTCTCTGCACCACATCCCCATTGCCAGTCTACTGACCCCTTCAAGTCTTCCATCAGTATACACAGATTTTACAGATGTGTTTGAAAAGAAAGCAGCTGATGTGCTGCCACCCCACCGTCCTTATGATTGCAAAATTGACCTCTTTCCTGGAGCACCACTTCCTAAAGGGAGAACTTATCCACTCTCCAAAGCTGAAACCAAGGCCATAGAGAACTATATTCAAGAGAACCTAGCTAAAGGTTTTATTCTCCCCTCCTCTTCTCCTGACGGGGCTGGCTTCTTTTTCGTCAGTAAGAAGGATGGTGGGCTCAGACCCTGTATCGATTACAGAGCCCTAAACAACATCACTATCAAGAACCGCTATCCTATTCCTTTAATCACTGAACTTTATAATTCTCTCCAAAATGCTCGCTACGTCACTAAGTTGGTTCTACGTGGGGCGTACAATCTTATTTGTATATTCCCAGGGCATGAATGGAAGACTGCCTTCAACACAAGATCAGGGCATTATGAATACCTCATAATGCCTTTTGGGCTGTGTAATGCCCCTGCAGTCTTTCAAGCATTTGTCAATGATGTCAATCGCACTGTCATCATCTACCTGGATAATATCCTTATTTTCTCCTCCACCCTTGAGGAGCATCATGAACAAGTGAGACAGGTACTTCTTCGTCTCAGAGACAATTCTCTGGTAGCCAAACTGGAGAAATGTGAGATTGATCAAGTTCAGATCCAGTGCTTGGCTATGACATCTCAAAGGAAGGTTTTGCCATGGATCCTTCTAAGCTCACCGCAGTTCTGGTATGGCCTCAACCAACTTCGTTAAATGAACTACAGAGATTCTTGGGGTTCTCCAATTATTACCACAAGTTTATAAAGAACTTTTCCCAGATAGTTGCTCCACTCACTGAGTTGACTAAACGTAACAAGGGCTGCAAAAGTTGGCCTCCTGAAGCCATGGATGTCTTCTCTACTGATAAAGGCCTTTTGTTCTGCTGCTGTGCTCCGCCATCCTGATCCTGACCTGCAGATAACTTTAGAGGTTGACGCCTCCGAGATTGGAGCTGGAGCAGGATTAACACAAAGGGATCCTTCCACCTCCAAGTTGCACCCTTTAGTCTTTTTCTCCAAATTCTTTACTCCAGCAGATAGTAATTATTATGTGGGTAATCATGAACTCTTAGCCATTAAGATGGCCTTGACTGAATGGCATCATTGGCTAGGGGGTACTGCCAACCCCATTCAAATTCTCACTGACCACAAGAATCTGACGTACCTAGAGACTGTTCATCAACTCAATCCTCGACAGGCCAGGTGGGCCTTGTTCTTTTCCCATTCTAACTTTGTGTTCTCTTATCTTCCTGGGATTAAAAATAAAAAGGCTAATGCCCTTTCCTGTCAGTTCCCTTAGTTTAGTGATTCCTCTGATGCTCCTATTGAACACATCATACCCCCCTCCTGTGTGGTTGCTCAACTTAACACCTCTCTTCTTCAAAGACTGCAACGTGCCCAGTCTAGAAAGCCTCCTGAAGCCCCCGCGGCTCCCGATATCTTCTTTGTACCTCTGAACCTACACACCCCTGTGCTATCCTGGGATCATGATAGTAAACTTTCAGGACATCCTGCTTTGACAAGAACTTATAAGCTTATTTCCCAGCATGTAGGGTGGCCTACCATGAAGTCTGATGCTCAGGACTATGTGAAAGCCTGCACGACTTGTGCTGCCAATAAGACTCCTCGATCCTTGCCTCCTGGTTTACTCCAACCATTGTCCATTCCCAAACAACCTTGGACGCACATAACAATGGATTTCATTGTGGACCTCCCTCCTTCTGACCATCATATGGTTATTTGGGTTGTGGTGGATCGATTTTCCAGATTGGCTCATTTTGTACCCCTAAAGAAACTGCCATCTGCCTGAGAATTATCATCTCTTTTTCTGTTACATGTGGTACGACTACATGGCATTCCCGTGAATATTGTTTCTGACAGAGGTCCACAATTCATCTCTACTTTTTGGAAAGCCTTTTGCAAATTTATTGGAACCACTGATTCCTTGTCTTCTGGCTACCATCCTCAAACTAATGGGCTGACTGAGAGAGTGAATCAAGATCTCGAAGCCTATCTCAGAACTTTTGTTCTGAACTGGCAAAGAGCTCTCATTGGCACTCTTCTCTATGGTGTTCTCTATTTCAAGCCGCAGCAGGTTACCAACCTCGTGTCTTTCATTTTTTTGCTCAGTCCTCAGGGGTTCCTGCTGCAGACTGACACGTTACTAAACTCACTACTCATTGGCAATGTATTTGCTCTCAGTTACGTTCAGCTGTCTCCAGATACAAGAGTTTTGCTGATCATCATAGAGCTTCTGTTCGTGCCTTTTCGGTAGGTGAACGTGTTTGGGTCTCTACTCGACATATTCGTCTATGTCAACCCAGTCACAAATTAGGGCCTAGGTTTATCGGCCTTTACAAGGTCCTGTTGCCTACAGAGTGGCCTTGCCCAGAACCCTGTGCATACACCCAGTCTTCCACATCTCACTACTCAAGCCCAGCATCAGGAACAGATATACTCAGCTTCGACCTCCTCCTCCTCCACTCCTGAGACATGGTGACCCTGAGTGTGAGGCTGCTAAGATCCTGGACTCCAGATACAGGTGCAGGCAACTAGAGTACCTTGTGCATTGGAAGGGTTACTCTGTGGCAGATCATTCTTGGGTTCCTGCCCGTGATGTACGTGCTCCATCATTGGTCTCCAGATTCCATGCTACTCCCGAAAGGAACCCATGAAGGAGGGCTATGTCACACCGCACCACTCTGGCTGTTGCCAGGGAAGTGGCAGTTATTGCTCTGTCTGTTGCCAGGGATGTGGCGATTCCTGTGACCGTGTAGCGATGACATCATCACCACATGTCTCTTCCCCTCTGAAGCCGCTCCGGATCTCCTGTGGCGCGAATCCTGCGCCTATGTAAGTCTTTCACTTACTATTTTCACTGCCCAAGTATAGGTGTTGTTTAGTGTGCTCCTGGGTGTTATATTACTTTATGCTGGACTGTTATATTGTTGCTGAACTCTGCTTGTCTGACCACTCTGCCTGCTTAACCCCTGAATTGCTGGATTGCTATACTGTTGCTGAACTCTGCTTGTCTGACCACTCTGCCTGCTTAGCCCCTGAACTGCTGGATTGCTATACTGTTGCTAGGCTCTGCCTGTCTGACCGCTCTGCCTGCTTGGCCCCTGAGCTGTTGATATACTGTTACTGAACTCTGCCTGTCTGGTCCTTCTATTGGTTTACCCCTGAACTGTTATACTGCTGGATTTCCTTTTGTTGCTGACTCCTGCCTGTTCCTGGTCCTTGTATTGGTTTGCCCCTGAACTACTGTACTGCTGGATTGTCTTCCAGTTGCCGCCAAGGATTACCCTGCCTATTGTGAGTACTGCTTACCTCATTTTACAAACTCTCTCTGCTCCGGGATATTTCCTATCATTCCACTTGACGTCGGGATAAGAAGACTACTGGCTAAGTTTGGTCTGATAGAGGAATATCCCACGAGCATTACATTCTGATAGTGATGTGGGACTGGATAGCAATAAATATTAAATCACTGCTAGTTAGCTGGGTTGGGTAATTGTCTGTGTTTCATTTATTCACTGTATCAGCCGTAGACTGTTGCATTATGATGCTTTCACTAATCAGATGTGCTTTCTCTACCTTATTCCCTCAATGAACAAACTGATGTCCAGTCCATGCAACTAGAATAAACCATTATCCATCACTGATATCTTTTGTGATGAATTAGTTGGCTGGTGTAAAATTATTATAGAATTTCAATAAAATGTTGTATTTATTTATATGGATCTCTTACAGGATAGTCTCAGACGTGAGCAGGTCTGATGCTGCCTTAGGGTCAGATTACAAGTGGCACGCTAATTAATGCTCCCACTCGAGCGTTAATTGCACTAGAAGTAAGCTTTTTGTGCTTGTTGGGTTGCGCTAGTATTATGAGTTTAAATTAAACTGCTTTTGCTTGCACGCTAACCCAACAAGTGCAAAAAGCCTAAGAGGTTTTATAACTTTTGTGTGCAATATTTTTCCTTAATATTTTTATTAGATAGTGTTATTATGATTGTAACTGTACTTTGTAATGTAATGTACTTTGTAATGTAATTTTTATCTGTTTTTAGTTTTGCAAAACAGTTAACCAGAGCTCTAGTCGCAGTAATCATTCAAGCGTTAATTGTGATTGCGCTCAAGCGATTGCATTTACTTTTAACTCATAATACGAGTGATAAGCCAGACGAGCGCAAACCCTCATGATAAACCCCTTATAGCTTGCACGCAAACGTGTGCGCTCCACTCATAATCTGGCACCTAGTGTGTACTAGAGAATGTGGAGGGTCAAATATTCAGTTCAGTAGAGAATGACAGCAAACTAATGGATTCGTACAAGCGCAGACTTCCAATAGCTAAACACTACATTGCAAAATCTCTAAATACAGATTAAATGCTTTAAAAGCATCAGCAAATATTAGCATTGCGTTGCAGGGACACACCATTAAAAAAGTCTATGTTTATCATGTCTAGGTTGCTGTAGCTAGTTATGGGCATATGTAAATGAGTTCCTGCACTGATCCTGCACTGATCAAGCAATCATTATATAGCATGTTGCAGGGTTTGGATTCTGACGTCTGCAGGATGCACTCCAGGCTCTCTACAGGCTACATAAAAAAAAAAACAATTTGCCCTGTTCAACCACCAAATATCAGTTTACTGTAGCAGAAGCGCCCCCTGCTGGCTTGGTATAGATCTACACTGTTTGTTCTCTTTCCCTATCTCAGTATGATCCATTGGTTTTGAGTTGGCTTAGTCTCAGCTTTATGTGGCTGTGTAACTTGCTGCACAGAAATAAACAGCCGAGTGCTGAGCAGCTGCTGTCTCCAAAGTCAGCTCTGAATTGTGCTCATCAGTTCTCTTGCAAGTCCATGCTCCCTTGTAATCTGACTCCATCTCTGGATTATTCTCTCCTGATAGTGATAAAACCATAAGTTTCAGCCCTTCTCCTGGTGTCTGCTGGTACCAGAGTATGGTATAACCACTAGAGGCATCGTGCTTACAGGAAATTACTGCTGACTCTCCGGCAGGGACCACTAGAGATGCTTTATCTTGAGTCACCACAACTCCCTGGCACAGACCTGTGAGTTAAAGGAAATAGGAGAGAAACAGATAGAGATTAATGTAACCTAGCAGATATGATGTATGTGTCTGACATTATTATCCTCTTTATCATCATATGCTGATAAAACTCTTGTTAACCTCTAGGCTCAGTTCAACACATCAGTAAACTCTTATATGTAAATGTAATTGTATCTCTAGTGCATTTTGTTATCTTTCCCACAATCCCTGACACTGCAATATACTACATGAGATATGCACTTTATCTCCGTGTATCCCTAGTATTGGTGTCACTAAGACAACGTCATCTCCTGCACCTCTGTCAAATGCTGGGGTCTCTTACTCCCTCTGTAAAAGGACAACGCTGGGGGCTACTGAAATTGATATGAGAGAGAATCTTACTTCGTAGAAATAATAGGAATAGAAGTATGAGCTGATGTTTCTTGACGTTATGGATAAAACTTCTCATTTTTGAAAGAAGGAACTAAATTGCCTATATCTGTGTGCGTCACCTAATAGTAACTGTGTCTTCTCCCTCTTACTGAAATGCTCTGTAACTCTTCAGCTGGCGCATGACTTCCGGTTTCCTGTACCTCCCCAGCAGCTGCTTCTTTCACTACACACAGCTGCCCCCACGCACGCCCCCACGCACACACATACGCACACACGCACGCACACACATATGCACACATGCCCCCACGCACGCGCACACACGCACGCACACACATATGCACACATGCCCCCACGCACGCACACACATACGCACACACGCACGCACACACATATGCACACATGCCCCCACGCACGCGCACACACGCACGCACACACATATGCACACATGCCCCCACGCACGCACACACATACGCACACACGCACCTCATTGTCATTGTGGGATTTTTTATTGTAGTTTGGTAAATAGTGGCACAGAAGTCAAAATTTATATTTCATGATTTGGATAGAATACTTAGGTAGACTCAGGAGCATGCACGTGTCTTGAGTTTCTGTTTTCTCTAGTTCCCCAGACAATTTTGCATCTTTAGAAGAGAGACATATTGGAAGACAATGGGGTCGATTTATCATATGTCGGACGGACATGATCCACTAAGCGAATCATGTCCAACCGACATTGCTGAATGCCAACAGCGTATGCTGGTGAACTGCTTGTGCAATGCTGCCCCCTGCAGATTCACGGCCAATCGGCCGCTAGCAGGGGATGTCAATCAACCTGGTCATATTTGATCGGGCTGATTGCTGTCCGCCGCCTCAGAGGTGTTGCACCAGTTAAGGAGCAGCAGTCTTAAGACCACTGTTTCATAACTGCTGTTTCCGGCGAGCCTGAAGGCTCGCGCAGAAACAGGTGCATTAGGCACCATTCGGGGGACGATAAATCGCCTCCTTGACTTAAACAAACCTAAAAGCTGCCGTGTTTGGCTCTGGAGCAGCAACAAAATGCCACCCCTTTGCACAATCCTTTAAAAAAACTTATTAATACCTTTCTACAAAAAATCACCTTAAAGGGACATGAATTTTTTTTTTATTTTTCATGATTTCGAAAGAGCATGCAATTTTAAACCACTTTATAATTTACTTCTATTATCTAATTTGATTCATTCTCTTGATATCCTTTGTTGAAAACCATATCTAAATAGGCTCAGTAGTTGCTGATTAGTGACTGCACAGATCCCTCGTGTGATTGACTCACTCAAGTGCATTGCTATTTCTTCAACAAAGGATATCTAAAGAATGAAGCAAATTACATAATAGAAGTAAATTGGAATTTTGTTTAAATTTGTATTCTCTACCTAAATTATGAAAAAAATATTTTGGGTTTCATGTACCTTTAAAGTCTATTAGGTTTTTGTAGATAAATCAATTGATACATGTTTCTAATGCATTGTGAAGGACCCTGCTGTATTTAACACTACAAATTGGTGGCAAATTATTAATGTTCCAGAGCTGAACATGGCAGCTGAGCCAATCAGGGTGGAATATGCGTGCAGCTACCAATTAACAGACATGTTAAGCTCTGGTTATGTCTTGACTTTTCTGTTTTTGTTTGGATTGTGAGCAGAGAAAACCAGGGACTGGAAACCAAAAAATGCAGATTAACAGGATCAGAAGGATTGGAAATGACCCCATAGTTCTGTTCAAGCAAGAGTGCAATAATAAAATGCTGTAGCACTATTGTTTGTTCTTTTTTGTCCTTTTAATAATGACCAGTAATTATTGGAGTGAGTAGACAATGTAGGGCAATGTGCTCTGCTGTTTGCTACATATTAGGTGAAACCTGCCATCTCCGTTCATTAGTCCATGGGTAGATGAGAATACTTCAAATATGCCAATATTATTTAATTCAATTCAAACCCATTCAATGGTATTGTTATATTTCAAGCATTCTCATCTACTTACACATATAAGTTCCAATGAAGATAAATAGTTTTTAATTTACAGTGTTATAAAACAAGTGCAGTGTTTTTTTACACCTATCAGTAAGCTTGCCACCTCAGTCACGTTTTCCTGGACACTTATAAGTTAAACATGCTGCAGGGTTTGCAGGGAGGACACTGAATAGTGCATATAGATAGTGCAGTCCAGAAACACAATAAATGATCCTCCCTTCACACACCCTGCAGCATGTGTAACTCAAAAGTGTCCATGAAAAGATGGCTGAGGTGGCAACCCTACCTATCAGCAGGGTTAAACCTAACTTCCCCAGCTGTCTAATAAAAAATAAACCCATTTGCCTTATAAGAAGGAATTTGAATAAAAGTTAAATTGTATTAATTTATGTGCATCTCATTTGTTATATAGAGTATTTTAGTTCCTTTTCTTTCCTACTTAATAAATGGCATAGTATTAGCCTCAGTTATGACTTCATACTCAGCCATACACGCGGCTAGATTTAGAGTTTTGTCGGTAACGACCCGCGTAGCTAACGCTGGTTTTTTTCCCCCGCACCTTTTAAATACCGCTGGTATTTAGAGTTCACAGAAGGGCTGCGTTAGACTCCAAAAAAGTAGCTTAGAGCATAATTTACCGCCACTGCAACTCTCAATACCAGCGGTGCTTACGGACGCGGCCAGCTTCAAAAACGTGCTCGTGCACGATTCCCCCATAGGAAACAATGGGGCCGTTTGAGCTGAAAAAAAACCTAACACCTGCAAAAAAGCAGCGTTCAGCTCCTAACGCAGCCCCATTGTTTCCTATGGGAAAACACTTCCTATGTCTGCACCTAACACCCTAACATGTACCCCGAGTCTAAACACCCCTAACCTTACACTTATTAACCCCTAATCTGCCGCCCCCGCTATCGCTGACACCTGCATATTTTTTTTAACCCCTAATCTGCCGCTCCGTACACCGCCGCAACCTACATTATCCCTATGTACCCCTAATCTGTTGCCCCTAACACCGCCGACCCCTATATTATATTTATTAACCCCTAATCTGCCCCCCACAACGTCGCCGCCAGCTACCTACAATAATTAACCCCTAATCTGCCGACCGGACCTCACCGCTACTATAATAAATGTATTAACCCCTAATCCGCCTCACTCCCGCCTCAATAACCCTATAATAAATAGTATTAACCCCTAATCTGCCCTCCCTAACATCGCTGACACCTAACTTCAAGTAATAACCCCTAATCTGCTGACCGGACCTCGCCGCTACTCTATTAAATTTATTAACCCCTAAAGCTAAGTCTAACCCTAACACTAACACCCCCCTAAATTAAATATAATTTTAATCTAACAATATATATATACTCTTATTAAATAAATTAATCCTATTTAAAGCTAAATACTTACCTGTAAAATAAACCCTAATATAGCTACAATATAACTAATAATTATATTGTAGCTATTTTAGGATTAATATTTATTTTACAGGCAACTTTGTAATTATTTTAACCAGGTACAATAGCTATTAAATAGTTAATAACTATTTAATAGCTACCTAGTTAAAATAATTACAAAATTACCTGTAAAATAAATCCTAACCTAAGTTACAATTAAACCTAACACTACACTATCAATAAATTAATTACATAAAATACTTACAAATAAATACAATTAAATAAACTAACTAGAGTACAAAAAAATAAAAAAAGAACTAAGTTACAAAAAATAAAAAAATAATTTACAAACATTAGAAAAAGATTACAACAATTTTAAGCTAATTACACGTACTCTAAGCCCCCTAATAAAATAACAAAGCCCCCCAAAATAAAAAAATGCCCTACCCTATTCTAAAATTAAAATAGAAAAGCTCTTTTACCTTACCAGCCCTTAAAAGGGCCTTTTGCGGGCATGCCCCAAAGAAATCAGCTCTTTTGCCTGTAAAAAATAACATACAATACCCCCCCAACAATACAACCCACCACCCACATACCCCTAATCTAACCCAAACCCCCCTTAAATAAACCTAACACTAAGCCCCTGAAGATCATCCTACCTTATCTTCACTACGCCGGGTATCACCGATCCGTCCAGGCTCCGAAGTCTTCATCCAAGCCCAAGCGGGGGCTGAAGATGTCCATGATCTGGCTGAAGTCTTGGCCCAAGCGGGGGCTGAAGATGTCCATGATCTGGCTGAAGTCTTGGCCCAAGCGGGGGCTGAAGATGTCCATGATCCGGCTGAAGTCTTGATCCAAGCAGGAGCTGAAGAGGTCCATGATCCGGCTGAAGTCTTATATACTTGTAAAAACTTGTGTCAGAGCCAAGAGGTGTGTTTTTAATCAGTGAGCTACAGACAGACTTTTATCCTACTAGTAGTAAAGTTACCTTTTTACCAATTAATTATTTAGTGCTTGAAACAGTCTTTCTTTGTGGCTGCAGTGATTATAGTAATCACATTACACTCAGAATTTATTATCTAATTGTATAAATGTGTCTTTCTTCTCAATACTAATTCATTAGGATGTTTATACATTAGGGGTCAGATTACAAGTGGTGCTAAAAATGTTTTAACTTGCAGGCTAACTGGTTTCAAAGTAAAAAAATACTGCGGCCTCATTAGTGCACATATTACAAGTTGAAAGAAAAAGCTAAAGACTTAGGCGTGCTAACTTCAGGACTTCGGATATTGTGACTGCGCTAACTTCTCCACATAGACTTCTATGTGGTGAGTATACATGTGTATATATGTCTATAAATGTATGAATATGTGCATATACATATTTACACCTATAAACTTACATATTCACTTATATTAGACTTGTGCATGGCGGAAAAAGTTGTTTCGGTTCGGATCGATTCAGATGTTTTTGAATTTCGGTTCAGATCGATTCGAATTTAGAAAAATTTGAATGAATTTATTTCGGATTTGTTTCAGATTCATTCGGATTCAAATAAATTCGGCTGGATTCGGTATGGTTCGGAAATTCGGAATTTCGGTATGTGTTAGGTGGGATGTGCTGTGTATTAGACTAGTATTATGTACTGTATATTAGGTGTAACCCATAGCAGAGTGATATAACCTAATATACTGTACAATACTAGTGTAATCCATGGCCATCCGAATGTAACAAATAAATACGAACTAATTCGGATTT
>NW_026512286.1:274811-300531 GCF_027579735.1 Bombina bombina
TGGCTGTTCTGATCAGCCAATAGAATGCGAGCTCAATCTGATTGGCTGATCCAATCAGCCAATCGGATTGAACTTGAATATGATTGGCTGATTCAATCAGCCAATCAGAATTTTCCTACCTTAATTCCGATTGGCTGATAGAATCCTATCAGCCAATCGGAATTCGAGGGATGCCATCTTGGATGACGTCCCTTAAAGGAACCATCATTCATCAGTAAGTCGTCGGTGAAGAAGGAGGTTCCGCGTCTGCGGGATGAAGATGGATCCGGAAGAAAGCAGATTGAAGATGCCGCTTGATAGAAGACTTCAGCCGGATCATGGACCTCTTCAGCTCCCGCTTGGATAAAGACTTCAGCCGGATCATGGACATCTTCAGCCCCCGCTTGGGCCAAGACTTCAGCGAGATCATGGACATCTTCAGCCCCCGCTTGGGCCAAGACTTCAGCCGGATCATGGACATCTTCAGCCCCCGCTTGGGCTTGGATGAAGACTTCGGAGCCTGGACGGATCGGTGATACCCGGCGTGGTGAAGATAAGGTAGGATGATCTTCAGGGGCTTAGTGTTAGGTTTATTTAAGAGGGGTTTGGGTTAGATTAGGGGTATGTGGGTGGTGGGTTGTAATGTTGGGGGGGGTATTGTATGTTATTTTTTACAGGCAAAAGAGCTGTTTTCTTTGGGGCATGCCCCGCAAAAGGCCCTTTTAAGGGCTGGTAAGGTAAAAGAGCTTTTCTGTTTTAATTTTAGAATAGGGTAGGGCATTTTTTTATTTTGGGGGCTTTGTTATTTTATTAGGGGGCTTAGAGCAGGTGTAATTATCTTAAAATTGTTGTAATATTTTTCTAATATTTGTAAATTATTTTTTTATTTTTTGTAACTTAGTTCTTTTTTTATTTTTTGTACTTTAGTTAGTTTATTTAATTGTATTTATTTGTAGGTATTTGATGTAATTAATTTATTGATAGTGTAGTGTTAGGTTTAATTGTAACTTAGGTTAGGATTTATTTTACAGGTAATTTTGTAATTATTTTAACTAGGTAGCTATTAAATAGTTATTAACTATTTAATAGCTATTGTACCTGGTTAAAATAAATACAAAGTTGCCTGTAAAATAAATATTAATCCTAAAATAGCTACAATATAATTATTAGTTATATTGTAGCTATATTAGGGTTTATTTTACAGGTAAGTATTTAGCTTTAATTAGGATTAATTTATTTAATAAGAGTTAATTTATTTCGTTAGATAAAAATTATATTTAACTTAGGGGGGTGTTAGTGTTAAGGTTAGACTTAGCTTTAGGGGTTAATAAATTTAATAGAGTAGCGGTGAGGTCCGGTCGGCAGATTAGGGGTTAATATTTGAAGTTAGGTGTCGGTGATGTTAGGGAGGGCAGATTAGGGGTTAATACTATTTATTATAGGGTTAGTGAGGCAGATTAGGGGTTAATAACTTTATTAAAGTAGCGGTGAGGTCCGGTCGGCAGATTAGGGGTTAATAATTGTAGGTAAGGTAGCAGCGACGTTGGGGGCGGCAGATTAGGGGTTAATAAATATAATATAGGGGTCGGCAGTGTTAGGGGCAGCAGATTAGGTGTACATAAGTATAACGTAGGTGGCGGCGGTGTGCGGTCGGCAGATTAGGGGTTAAAAAATTTAATAGAGTGGCGGCGATGTGGGGGGGGCCTCCGTTTAGGGGTGCATAGGTAGTTTATGGGTGTTAGTGTACTTTAGAGCACAGTAGTTAAGAGCTTTATGAACCGGCGTTAGCCCAGAAAGCTCTTAACTCCTGGCTTTTCTCTGCGGCTGGAGTTTTGTCGTTAGATTTCTAACGCTCACTTCAGCCAAGACTCTAAATACCGGCGTTAGAAAGATCCCATTGAAAAGATAGGATACACAAATGGCGTAGGGGGATCTGCGGTATGGAAAAGTCGCGGCTGGAAAGTGAGCATTAGACCCTTACCTACACGACTCTAAATACCAGCGGTAGCCCAAATCCAGCGTTAGGAGCCTCTAACGCTGGTTTTGACGGCTAACGCCAAACTCTAAATCTAGGCAATGGTTTGTAGAAGTTATGGGGAAGGATTTAATTGTGACACATAAGTATGTGATTTCTGGCACAAGCTAATTCATTAGGATTCTTTATTAAGCAAATTGAGAACTGAGACGCATTTGGGTATTTTTGCTTTCTAATTTCCTGCTGGCACAGATACTTTTCCACCATATTAACATATGTTTTTCTTTTTCCTGCATCAACATCATTGGATTACTTTATTTAATATGTATACTTGTAAAAACCTGTGTCAGAGCCAAGAGGTGTGTTTTTAATCAGTGAGCTACACACAGACTTTTATCCTACTAGTAGTAAAGTTACCTTTTTACCAATTAATTATTTAGTGCTTGAAACAGTCTTTCTTTGTGGCTGCAGTGATTATAGTAATCACATTACACTCAGAATTTATTATCTAATTGTATAAATGTGTCTTTCTTCTCAATACTAATTCATTAGGATGTTTATACATTAGGGGTCAGATTACAAGTGGTGCTAAAAATGTTTTAACTTGCAGGCTAACTGGTCTCAAAGTAAAAAAATACTGCGGCCTCATTAGTGCACATATTACAAGTTGAAAAAAAAAGCTAAAGACTTAGGCGTGCTAACTTCAGGACTTCGGATATTGTGACTGCGCTAACTTCTCCACATAGACTTCTATGTGGTGAGTATACATGTGTATATATGTCTATAAATGTATGAATATGTGCATATACATATTTACACCTATAAACTTACATATTCACTTATATTAGACTTGTGCATGGCGGAAAAAGTTGTTTCGGTTCGGTTTGGATCGATTCAGATGTTTTCGAATTTCGGTTCAGATCGATTCGAATTTAGAAAAATTTGAATGAATTTATTTCGGATTTGTTTCGGATTCATTCGGATTCAAATAAATTCGGCTGGATTCGGTATGGTTCGGAAATTCGGAATTTCGGTATGTGTTAGGTGGGATGTGCTGTGTATTAGACTAGTATTATGTACTGTATATTAGGTGTAACCCATAGCAGAGTGATATAACCTAATATACTGTACAATACTAGTGTAATCCATGGCCATCCGAATGTAACAAATAAATCCGAACTAATTCGGATTTATTCGGTAGATTCGGTACTATCGTAATTCGGAAATCCGAATCGATCTGAATCTCCGAATTTAAGAAATTTGTCCGAATTTTGATTCGTTCTGAATCGAAACGCACATGTCTATAACTTATATACACATACATATACACACACAAAAAATAATAATAATATATATATATATATATATATATATATATATATAATATATATATATATATATATATATATATATATATATATATATAGAAATATAAAGATCCTGATAGGATAGCATAATCTCACCAATAGTAGAAATGCCACGGTGCACTGCTCTATAGCATTCAAGTCATCCAAAAATGCAGGCACTCATTGGACTTTGTTATAAAAATATTAATTTTATTGATCCATATTAAAATTGAGACATAACGTTTCGGCACCACATCGTGCCTTTGTCAAATGTCACACCGCATCAAAGAATAATGCAATCACACACTTAAATCAGCTAACACACAATTTAAAAACATTCCCCTTTTAAAGACAAGATTGAATCCATTTTGCCGCCACTTGGCCGCTCACGTCTTCCTGGTTAGAGCAATGACGTCACGTATACACGTTAACGTACCTAGTGTGATGACGCATGGCACAACGTTGTCATAGTAACGTCAATAATGCCAAGCGACAGAGCGTTTACCTACTTGCAGAGTCCTAGCCGCGGTAATGCGCATGTGTGGAACTAACCTGCTTACATGGCGATTACGTAGTCAAGGGCAACCAGCAATAAACGGAAAAAAAACAACGATTCTCAGAGGCTAAATGTAACAAACATAGACGGGTGGTGGCAAATCATTATAAATGTCAGATGTCCATTCAGCACACTCACTATGTGGCCATATTAGTTAGATCAGCTACCGGATCATAACAAAAAGAACTTTAAAGTGACTCGCACTCACACCACATATGTAAGCATGCTGAAAAAAGGCCACTGAGATTAATTAAAGATTAAGACTGATACATCAGATGACAGATTGAAACAACTAAATTAGTCTAACATATGCGAAAAAAGACTGCATCAGAGACCATAACAGTTGAAAATATTACAGCCTTAGTCTACCAGCCCACATGAAACCATAAATACATAAATAACTTCAAGGTGCATCATGTCTCCATGGAGTATTATTAGAAACTTTCCCATACAGTGAGCACCCCGCTGGGAAGAAAATACACAAGTCCACTGGATCCAGGCAGATATTTCAAAAGGAGCCAGTACCAGTTAGTAGAATGGACTGAAATCAAGTGACGTATTCAGGCCCCTTGGAGCCAACGTGTCCAGTCTGTAGATCCACCTACTTTCTAACTGTAAGAGTCTCCTAGCTCTGTTGCCACCTCTCAGCATAGGAAGCACATGGTCTATCAACATAGACCTGATACTTGAGACAGAGTGTTTATGCATTACACAGTGGCGTGCTACAGGCTGATCGGACTCGCCAGATTTTAGAGCTTCACGAATAGCATACCTATGGTTCGCTATCCTCTCCCGAAAGGAAGTGGCAGTTTTCCCCACATACACACTGGAACATGGGCAAACCAGCATGTAAATAACATACGTGCTTGTACAGCTTAATTGATAGTTGATCCTGTATCTCTGGTTTCTTGTGTGGGTGCTGAAAGGTATCACCTTTTGACATGCTATTGCAGGTGGTACAGTTGCCACAAGGGAAGCATCCCATTTTTGGATTATTTCAGCCATGTTTCCTTTGCGATTATGGCTAACCGGATCGGATTTTACCAAAAAAATCCCTAAGGTTTCTAGCTCTGTGGTAGACCAACCTGGGGGCTGATATGCTGTGAAATGGTAATGTAGGGTCAGTCTCCACCACTGGCCAGTGGTACTAGTGCTTCTGATGACATCAGTATTCAATAGTCTTTCCTGAATGGTGCTTATTTCAGGGTTACGCTAAGGCTGGAATAAGCACCATTCAGGAAAGACTATTGAATACTGATGTCACCAGAAGCACTAGTACCACTGGTAAGGATGCTGGTGAACAACTTAATCTGATTACCACCTATACACCTGGTAGTGAGCGGCTGACAGAAGCAGTACGCAGACATTGGCCGGTGGTAGAGACTGACCCTACATTACCATTTCGCAGCACGTCAGCCCCCAGGTTGGTCTACCACAGAGCTAGAAACCTTAGGGATTTTTGGTCAAGTCCGATCCGGTTAGCCATAATCACAAGGAAACATGGCTGAAATCATCCAAAATAGGATGCTTCCCTTGTGGCAACTGTACCACCTGCAATAGCATGTCAAAAGGTGATACCTTTCAGCACCCACACAAGAACCAGAGATACAGGATCAACTATCGATTAAGCTGTACAAGCACGTATGTTATTTACATGCTGGTTTGCCATGTTCCAGTGTGTATGTGGGGAAAAACGGACCACTTCCTTTTGGGAGAGGATGGGCGAACCAAAGGTATGCTTTTTTTTTGTTAAGCCCTAAAATCTGGCTAGTCCGATCAACCTGTAGCACGCCACTGTGTAATGCATAAACACTCTGTCTCAAGTATCAGGTCTATGTTGATAGACCATGTGCCGCCTATGCTGAGAGGTGGCAACAGAGCTAGGAGACTCTTACAGTTAGAAAGTAGGTGGATCTACAGACTGGACACGTTGGCTCCAAGGGGCCTGAATACGTCACTTGATTTCAGTCCATTCTACTAACTGGTACTGACTCCTTTTGAAATATCTGCCTGGATCCAGTAGACTTGTGTATTTTCTTCCCAGCGGGGTGCTCACTGTATGGGAAAGTTTCTAATAATACTCCATGGTGACATGATGCACCTTGAAGTTATTTATGTATTTATGGTTTCATGTGGGCTGGTAGACTAAGGCTGTAATATTTTCAACTGTTATGGTCTCTGATGCAGTCTTTATCTCATATGTTAGACTAATTTAGATATTCATTTTTGCTTGTTTTAATCTGCCATCTGATGTATCAGTCTTAATCTTAAATTAATCTCAGTAGGCTTTTATCAACATGCTTACATATGTGGTGTGAGTGCGAGTCACTTTAAGTTCTTTTTGTTATGATCCGGTAGCTGATCTAACTAATATGGCCACATAGTAAGTGTGCTGAACGGACATCTGACATTTATAATGACTTGCCACCACCCACCTATGTTTGTTACATTTAGCCTCTGAGTATCGTTGTTTTTTTTCTGTTATTGCTGGTTGCCCTTGACTAACTAATTGCCCTGTAAGCGGGTTAGTTCGCGCATGCGCATTACCGCGGCTAGGACTCTGCGAGTAGGTAAAATCTCTTTCGCTTGGCATTATTGACGTTACTATGACAACGTCGTGCCATGCGTCTTCACGCTAGGTACGTTAACATGTCTATGTGATGTCATTGCTCTAACCAGGAAGACGTGAACGGACGAGTGGCGGCAAAACGGAGTCAATCTTGTCTTTAAAAGGGATATGTTTTTAAATTGTGTGTTAGCTGATTTTAAGTGTGGTGATTGCATTATTCTTTGATGCAGTGTGACATTTGACAAAGGCACGATGTGGTGCCGAAACGTTATGTCTCTCAATTTTAATATGGATTAATAAAGTTTATATTTTTATAACAAAGTCCAATGAGTATCTGCATTTTTGGATGACTTTTATATATATATATATATATATATATATATATATATATATATATATATATAATATATATATATATATATATATATATATTTATACTCAAAAACAAGAAAATGGACTGAACTGTAACCAGACTGGGTACACGTCCCATGACACACCAAAAAAAAAGCATTGTAATTGGCTGTGGTAGAGGTTTGACAATTGAGAATTTATTTTAGGACATCTAAAACTTGTATGGTGTGAAATTTTGGGCACCACTATAGCTTCTTTTTGCTTATGGATAAACTGATTTTACACTAGCACAATACCCTAAAAGAATAAGTCTTGAAAAAGGCCAGTCGGGGCCAAAAATACGTTGAAGTTTTTCTCCATGGGACATAGTTTGTATGCACGGCTATATATATTTTTTTTCTGTATTGCACTATTGTACTTTTATTTACAGGTAACACAAACTTTTGAAGATCACTATTATTTTTAGGATTATTGAGTTTTTTCTTTTTTTAACTATTCCAAGATTTATGGACTCACTTTTGGGAATACTCTTGCTATTTAGAGACTATTCTGAGACTCAACATCTATATTATTATTATTATTCTGTCCAGTTGTATTATTTGTATGTGGTTATTTATTCTTTTTTAAATTGATCCATATTATTATTTATTTAGGAGATCTCTAATAAAGTTTTAATTTTTTTATATATATTACATTATACCTTGTTTTTTCTCATCGTAGCCTTTCATGTCACATTTAGTATTTTTGTTGCGAGTCTGATTATTATTTATTATACCAATAATACATCCCATTAACAATGATGTAGAATTTGTAAAGGTATATACCAATTATAAATCACATGACAGTGATATGGGATTGGTGCCAGTGCATACTAATAATAATAAGCCCCATGACAGTGATGTGTGATTGGTGCCAGGTACATACCAATAATAAATCACATGACAGTGATGTGTAATTGGTGCCAGTACATACTAATAATAAGTCCCATATATAGTGATATGGGATTGGTGCCAGTGCATAATAATAATAATGAGCCCCCTGACAGTGATGTATGATTGGTGCCAGTACACACCAATAATAATAAGGTCAAATGACAGTGATGTAACATTGGTGCCAGTACATACCAATAATAATAAGTCACATGACAGTGATGTGTGATTGGTGCCAGTACATACCAATAATAATAAATCACATGACAGTGATGTGTGATTGGTGCCAGTACATACCAATAATAATAAGTCACATGACAGTGATGTGTGATTGGTGCCAGTACATACTAATAATAATAAGTCACATGACAGTGATGTGTGATTGGTGCCAGTACATACCAATAATAATAAGTCACATGACAGTGATGTGTGATTGGTGCCAGTACATACCAATAATAATAAGCCTCTGACAGTGATGTGTAATTGGTGCCAGTACATACCAATAATAATATGTCACATGACAGTGACATGTGATTGGTGCCAGTGCATAATAATAATAATGTCACATGACAGTGATGTGTAATTGGTGCCAGTACATACCAATAATAATAAGTCACATGACAGTGACGTGTGATTGGTGCCAGTACATAATAATAATAATAATAATAATAATAATAATAAGTCACATGACAGTGATGTGTGATTGGTGCCAGTGCATAATAATAATAATAAGCCCCTGACAGTGATGTGTAATTGGTGCCAGTACATACCAATAATAAATCACATGACAGTGAATGTGTGATTGGTGCCAGTACATACCAATAATATAAGCCTCTGACAGTGATGTGTGATTGGTGCCAGTGCATACTAATAATAATAAGTCACATGACAGTGATGTGTGACTGGGTGCCAGTACATACCAATAATAATAAGTCACATGACAGTGACATGGTGATTGGTTCCAGTGCATAATAATAATAATGTCACATGACAGTGATGTGTAATTGGTGCCAGTACATACCAATAATAATAAGTCACATGACAGTGACGTGTGATTGGTGCCAGTACATAATAATAATAATAATAATAATAATAATAATAATATAATAAGTCACATGACAGTGATGTGTGATTGTGCCAGTACATAATAATAATAATAAGTCACATGATTGGTGCCAGTGTATACCAATAATAATAAGTCACATGACAGTGATGTGTGATTGGTGCCAGTACATACCAATAATAAATCACATGACAGTGATGTGTGATTGGTGCCAGTGCATAATAATAATGTCACATGACAGTGATGTGTAATTGGTGCCAGTGCATACCAATAATAATAAGTCACATGACAGTGATGTGTGATTGGTGCCAGTACATACCAATAATAAATCACATGACAGTGATGTGTGATTGGGTGCCAGTACATACCAATAATAATAAGCCCCATGACAGTGATGTGTGATTGGTGCCAGTGTATACCAATAATAATAAGTCACATGACAGTGATGTGTGATTGGTGCCAGTACATACCAATAATAAATCACATGACAGTGATGTGTGATTGGTGCCAGTACATACCAATAATAATAAGCCCCATGACAGTGATGTGTGATTGTGCCAGTGTATACCAATAATAATAAGCCCCATGACAGTGATGTGTGATTGGTGCCAGTGCATACCAATAATAATAAGCCCCTGACAGTAATGTGTAATTGGTGCCAGTACATACCAATAATAAGTCCACATGACAGTGATGTGTGATTGGTGCCAGTATATACTAATAATAAATCACATGACAGTGATGTGTGATTGGTGCCAGTACATACCAATATTAATAAGCCCCATGACATTGATGTGTGATTGGTGCCAAGTACATACCAATAATAATAAGTCACATTGACAGTGATGTGTGATTGGTGCCAGTATATACTAATAATAAATCACATGACAGTGATGTGTGATTGGTGCCAGTGCATACTAATAATAAGTCCATATATAGTGATATGGGATTGGTGCCAGTGCATACTAATAATAATAAGCCCCTGATAGTGATGTATAATTGGTGCCAGTACATACCAATAATAAGTCACATGACAGTGATGTGTAATTGGTGCCAGTACATACCAATAATAAGTCACATGACAGTGATGTGTAATTGTGCCAGTACATACCAATAATAATAAGTCACATGACAGTGATGTGTGATTGGTGCCAGTACATACCAATAATAATAAGTCACATGACAGTGATGTGTGATTGGTGCCAGTGCATACTAATAATAATAAGCCCCATGACAGTGATGTGCCAGTAACAATAATAAGTCATATGACAGTGATGTGGGATTAGTGCCAGTAGATACCAATAATAAGTCACATGACAGTGATGTGTGATTGGTGCCAGTGCATACTAATAATAATAAGCCCCCATGACAGTGACGTGCCAGTAACAATAATTAGTCATATGACAGTGATGTGGGATTAGTGCCAGTAGATACCAATAATAAGTCACATGACAGTGACGTGGGGTTGGTGCCAGTAGATACCAATAAAAAGTCACATGACAGTGATGTGGGATTAGTGCCAGTAAATACCAATAATAAGTCACATGACAGTGATGTGGGATTAGTGCCAGTAAATACCAATAATAAGTCACATGACAGTGATGTTGGGATTAGTGCCAATAGATACCAATAATAAGTCACATGACAGTTATGTGGGATTAGTGCCAGTACATACAAATAATAATTCAGATGACAGTGAAGTGGGATTGGTGATGGTACATACCAAATAATAACAAGTCCCATGACAGTAATGTAGGATTGGTGCCAGTACATACCAATAAAAAGTCAATGACAGTGATGTAACATTGGTGCCAGTAGATACCAATAATAAGTCACATGACAGTGATGTGGGATTGGTGCCAGTAAATACCAATAATAAGTCACAGGACAGTGATGTGGGATTAGTGCCAGTAGATACCAATTAATAAGTCACATGACAGTGATGTGGGATTAGTGCCCAGTAGATACCAATAATAAAGTCACATGACAGTGATGTGGGATTAGTGCCAGGTAGATACCAATAATAAGTCACATGACAGTGATGTGGGATTAGTGCCAGTAAATACCAATAATAAATCAGATGACAGTGATGTGGGATTTAGTGCCAGTAAATACCTAATAATAAATCACATGACAGTGGATGTGGGATTAGTGCCATTAGATAACAATAATAAGTCACATGACAGTGATGTGGGATTAGTGCCATTAGATACCAATAATAAGTCACATGACAGTGATGTGGGATTAGTGCCATTAGATACCAATAATAAGTCACATGACAGTGATGTGGGATTGGTGCCAGTAGATACCAATAATAAATCACATGATAGTGATGTGGGATTAGTGCCATTAGATACCAATAATAAATTACATGACAGTGATGTAAGATTGGTGCCAGTAGATACCAATAATAAGTCACATGACAGTGATGTGAGATTGGTGCCAGTACATACCAATAATAATTCACATGACATGTGATTGGCACCAGTATATACCAATTATAAGTCAGATGACAGTGATGTAAGATTGGTGCCAGTAGATACCAATAAAAAGTCACATGGCAGTGATGTGGATTGGTGCCAGTACATACTAATAGGTCACATGACAGTGATGTGGGATTCGTGCCAGTACATACCAATAATAAGTCACATGACAGTGATGTGGTATTGGTGCCAGTACATACCAATAATAAGTCACATGACAGTGATGTGGAATTGGTGCCAGTAAATACCAATAATAAGTCACATGATAGTGATCTTCAAGGGGTTAGTGTTAGTTTTTTTTTAAGGAGGTATTAGGTGGGTTTTAGAGTAGGGTTGGTTGTGTGGGTGGTGAATTTTAATGTTGGGGGGGGGATTTGTAATTTCTTTTACAGGTAAAAAGAGTTGATTACTTTGGGGCAATGCCCCGCAAAAGGCTCTTTTAAGGGGCTGTTTGTAATTTAGTATAGGTTAAGGATTTCTATTATTTTATCTATTATTTTAGATGTAATTAACTTAAAAATCTTGTAATTTGTTAAACTATTTTCTGTAATTTAGTGGGGGGTTTTTTTGTACTTTAGATAATTTTATTTAATTGTATTTAATTGTATTTAATTTAGGGAATTAATTTAATTATAGTGTAGTGTTAGGTGTAATTGTAACTTAGGTTAGGTTTTATTTTACAGGTAATTTGTCTTTATTTTAACTAGGTAGTTATTAAATAGTTAATAACTATTTAATAACTATTCTACCTAGTTAAAATAAATACAAACTTGCCTGTAAAATAAAAATAAACCCTAAGCTAGATACAATGTAACTATTAGTTATATTGTAGCTAGCTTAGGGTTTATTTTATAGGTAAGTATTTTAGTTTTAAATAGGAATTATTTAGTTAATTATAGTAATTTTATTTAGATGTATTTAAATTATATTTAAGTTAGTGGGGGTTAGGGTTATGGTTAGACTTAGGTTTAGGGGTTAATAAATTTAGAATAGTGGCGGCGCCGTTGGGGGTGACAGATTAGGGGTTAATAAATGTAGGTAGGTGGCGGCGATGTTAGGGAAGGCAGATTAGGGGTTAATAAATATAATGTAGGTGTCGACGAAGTTGGGGGCAGCAGATTAGGGGTTAATAATATTTAACTAATGTTTGCGATGCAGGAGTGCGGCGGTTTAGGGGTTAATATGTTTATTATAGTGGCGGCGACGTTGGGGGCGGCAGATTAGGGTTTTAGAAGTGTAGGTAGGTTGCGGCGACATTGGGGAAGGCAGATTAGGGGTTAATAAATATAATGTAGGTGTCGACGAAAGTTGGGGGCAGCAGATTAGGGGTTCATAAGTATAATGTAGGTTGGTGGCGATGTCCGAAGCGGCAGATTAGGGGTTAATAATATAATGCAGGTGTCAGTAATGTCGGGGGTGGCAGATTAGGGTTAATAAGTGTAAGATTAAGGGTGTTTAGACTCGGGGTTCCATGTTAGGGTGTTAGGTGTAGAAATACATTTTATTTCCCCATAGGAATCAATGGGGCTGCGTTAGTGAGCTTTTTTGCAGGTGTTAGACTTTTTTTCAGCTGGCTCTCCCTGTTGATTCCTATGGGGAAATCGTGCACGAGCAAGTTACACCAGCTCACCGCTAACGTAAGCAGCGCTGTTATTGGAGTGCGGTAATGAGCAAAATTTTGCTCAACGCTCCACTTCTTGTATGGTTTGTAAAAACTCGTAATACCAGCGCTGTCTGTAAGTGAGCGGTGAGCATAAACTGCTCGTTAGCACCACACAGCCCTCTAACGCAAAACTCGTAATCTAGTTGCAAATGTTTTGAAAGCATTAAAATGCAATTTTATCAACAAATTTCGCATCACTTTGCAGATTAGGGACACACCGTTTAAAAAGGCTCTTGAATATTTTTATTTTGTTTATTCTGTTGTAGCTAGTTAAGTAAGGATATAAATTGGTTAATGCACTGATCAAGCAATCAATATATAGCATGTTGCAGGGTTTGGATTATGATATCTGTAGGATGCACTCCAGCCTTTCTAGGGGCTGCAAAAAATAAAACACAATTTTGAAAGTTAAATTAGAAGGAATCTGGGAAAATACAGTACATTATGAGCATACATAGCTTTTGTTTTAATAGTAAACTTGTCATAGAAAGTTTAATTGTATTTATTATGTCCTATTAACATTCCCTATTGTATCATTAACAGGAAATTAATATCACTGCCCGTAAAAATAAGTAAAAAGATTGTATTGCTGTGCATGTAATAGTTTACTTATGTCACATCATTTAATTATAACCCCTAACATAACTTATTTACAAATGTAATTAATTTATAAAATATTTGTTTTTATTTGAGAAGTTCTGATGTACGTCTGTTTAGCTCAGGACACGTAGCAATTATATTATACAAACTAGAAAGAAAATCTCTTTTGGAGATAACAGAAAAGCAGATGCAATACACAATAAAACTGTAAGATACAGGAGTTTCAGGTTATCACAGACAGTAACAAAAGCAAAATGTGTGCAGCTAAAGGAAATGTAAAGATGCTAATTGATTAAACATTGATTCTAATGCCTAATGAGTTTGTGTATGTTTTTTTAACCAGTAATATCAGTTAATGATGTGTGCAAATATCAATTTCATATAATCTTTAGTGCTCTTATAATTTTAAGAAGTTTAACACCCCAACCACACGTTCTGCTAATGACATTATAGTTGCATACAAGTCTTATAGTTAGGCTATATTTTTGTTTATTTTTATTAAAAGTTTATAAACGTAAATTAAGCTCACAACAAAAGTGAACATTAAATAATCTGGGGAAGTCTCCCTATGGGTGATGGGGGAAAACCAGACGTGGACTCCTTGCCCAGTGTGCTTAGAGGAATGTGGCTGCACCTCACTGACGAGGCCCATAGAAGGCCGAAACGATCGTCAGGGGTTGTCATGTTCCTTGTTCAGAGGAGAATTGCCTGGTATTTCGGGGCTGGACTGACCTTACTTGGCGGGATCAGACTGATATACTTCAGGAAAGTTTTCTTCTGTGAAAAGCACACTGGTCTAAAAGAGGCTGCTTCCGGGTGGTAAATCGCCATAGAACAAGCCACTGAGCTGTTGTTCGTTCCTGGTAGAGCGCTTCTCTCTTTGTATGCAAATTATTATGACCCTGGGGAAGTCTCCCTATGGGTGATGGGGGAAACCAGACGTGGACTCCTTGCCCAGTGTGCCCAGGCCTTCTATGGGCCTCACTGACGAGGCCCATAGAAGGCCGAAACGATCGTCTGGGGGTTGTCATGTTCCTTGTTCAGAGGAGAATTGCCTTGTATTTCGGGGCTGGACTGACCTTACTTGGCGGGATCAGACTGATATACTTCAGGAAAGTTTTCTTCTGTGAAAAGCACACTGGTCTAAAAGAGGCTGCTTCCGGGTGGTAAATCGCCATAGAACAAGCCACTGAGCTGTTGTTCGTTCCTGGTAGAGCGCTTCTCTCTTTGTATGCAAATTAAATAATCTGTGTTAACAAAGAAATTCCACTGAATGCAAGAGAAAATGATATTTATCAAGCGTTCAAAACTAGTGATTTACAAAAGTCCACAAAATCTTGAGAAACTCCGCTATAAACTTATTTTCTGGTGGATTGGAATACCGAGGTTAGAGTCTCTCATTGTAAAGTATGGGTAAAGTTAATATACTACAAATCCACTGTGAAATCTAAATGAGAATGCAATATTCTTGCTTAAATTGACATTAAAACCACAGTTTATATTTCATGATTCAGATAGAACATACAATGTTAAACAACTTTCCAGTTTACTTTATTAAATTATAAAAAAAAGCAGGAAGGTAAGCTCAGGAGCGTGCACGTGTCTGCAGCACAATATAGCAGAAGCATTGTAACAATGTTATACATTATCAAGAGCACTAGATGGCAGCAGTTTTATAACAATGTTATACATTAGCAAGAGCACTAGATGGCAGCAGTTTTATAATAATGTTATACATTAGCAAGAGCACTAGATGGCAGAGGTTTTATAATAATGTTATACAATAGCAAGAGCACTAGATGGCAGAGGTTTTATAATAATGTTATACAATAGCAAGAGCACTAGATGGCAGCAGTTTTATAATAATGTTATACATTAGCAAGAGCACTAGATGGCAGCAGTTTTATAACAATGTTATACATTAGCAAGAGCACTAGATGGCAGCAGTTTTATAATAATGTTATACATTAGCAAGAGCACTAGATGGCAGCAGTTTTATAAACAATGTTATACATTAGCAAGAGCACTAGATGGCAGCAGTTTTATAATAATGTTATACATTAGCAAGAGCACTAGATGGCAGCAGTTATAATAATGTTATACATTAGCAGGAAAACTAGATGGCAGCAGTTTTATAATAATATTATACATTAGCAAGAGCACTAGATGGCAGCAGTTTTATAACAATGTTATACATTAGCAAGAGCACTAGATGGCAGCAGTTTTATAATAATGTTATACATTAGCAAGAGCACTAGATGGCAGCAGTTTTATAATAATGTTATACATTAGCAGGAACACTAGATGGCAGCAGTTTTATAATAATGTTATACATTAGCAAGGAGCACTAGATGGCAGCAGTTTTATAATAATGTTATACATTAGCAAGAGCACTAGATGGCAGCAGTTTTATAATAATGTTATACATTAGCAGGAGCACTAGATGGCAGCAGTTTTATAATAATGTTATATATTAGCAAGATCACTAGATGGCAGCAGTTTTATAATAATGTTATACATTAGCATGAGCACTAGATGACAGCAGTTTTATAATAATGTTATACATTAGCAGGAGCACTAGATGGCAGCAGTTTTATAACAATGTTATACATTAGCAGGAGCACTAGATGACAGCAGTTTTATAATAATGTTATACATTAGCAAGAGCACTAGATGGCAGCAGTTTTATAACAATGTTATACATTAGCAGGAGCACTAGAGGGCAGCAGTTTTATAATAATGTTTATACATTAGCAAGAGCACTAGATGACAGCAGTTTTTATAACAATGTTATACATTAGCAAGATCACTAGATGGCAGCAGTTTTATAATAATGTGTATACATTAGCAAGAGCACTAGATGGCAGCTGTTTTTATAATAATGTTATACATTAGCAAGAGCACTAGATGGCAGCAGTTTTATAATAATGTTATAGATCGGAAGAGCACTAGATGGCAGCAGTTTTATAATAATGTTATACATTAGCAAGAGCACTAGATGGCAGCAGTTTATAACAATGTTATACATTAGCAAGAGCACTAGATGGCAGCAGTTTTATAACAATGTTATACATTAGCAAGAGCACTAGATGGCAGCAGTTTTATAACAATGTTATACATTAGCAGGAGTACTAGATGGCAGCAGTTTTATAATAATGTTATACATTAGCAAGAGCACTAGATGGCAGCACTATTTCCTGTCATGTATTTCTCCAGATGTGAAAACGCTACCTATCTTACAGTATATTCAACAAAGAATAACAGTGAGAATTGACGAAAATTTTTATACTAAAAATAAATTGGAAACTTTTTATTAATGTATTCTCTATCTGAATCATGAAAGAAAAAAATGATGTTTCATGTCCTTTTACAGAATTTCTTCCAATTTAAACCCCTCAACATGTCATGTGAGAGGCTTAAAAGGGACAGTCAACACCAAAATGTTCGTTGTTTTAAAAGATAGATAATCCCTTTATTACCGATTCCCTAGTTTTGCATAACCAACACAGTTATAATAATATACTTTTTACCTCTGTAATTACCTTGTATCTAAGTCTCTGCAGTCTGCCCCCTTATTTCAGTTATTTTGACAGACTTACATTTTAGCCAATCAGTGCTCACTCCTCAGTAAATTCATGTACATGAGCTCAATGTTATCTATATGAAACACATGAACGAATGCCCTCTAGTGGGGAAAAACTGTCAAAGTGCATTTAGATTAGAGGCGGCCTTCAAGGTCCTAAGAAATTAGCATTATGAACCTCCTAGGTTTAGCTTTCAACTAAAAATACCAAGAGAACAAAGCAAAATTGGTGATAAAAGTAAAATGAAAGTTGTTTAAAATTATTTGAAAGTTTTTTTTTGGACTTGACTGTCCCTTTAACACAGTTTTGAAAAGATTTGTTTAAAATAAAATAATATCAGGTCTCTCCTATTGAACAAGCAATAAGCAGCTGAAGCTATAGTGCCCCCTGCCTGCTGGCTTGGTTATAGACCTACACTGTTTGTTCTCTTTTCCCTATCTCAGTATGAATCCATTGGTTTTTGAGTTGGCCTTAGTCCTCAGCTTTATTTGGCTGTGTAACTTGCTGCACAGAAATAAACAGCCGAGTGCTGAGCAGCTGCTGCCTCCAAAAGTCAGCTCTGAATTGTGCTCATCAGTTCTCTTGCAAGTCCATGCCTCCCTTGTAATCTGACTCCATCTCTGGATTATTCTCTCCTGATAGTGATTAAACCATAAGCTTTCAAGCCCTTCTCCTGGTGTCTGCTGGTACCAGAGCATATTATAAGCACCAGAGGCATCATGCTTACAGGAAATTACTGCTGACTCTCCGGCAGGGACCGCTAGAGATGATGTATCTTGAGTCACCACAACTCCCTGGCACAGACCTGTGAGTTAAAGGAAATAGGAGAGAAAAAGATACAGATTAATGTAACCCTAGCAGATATGATGTATGTAGTCTGACATCATTATCCTCTTTATCATCATATGCTCATCAAACTCTTAGAAAACCCCTTGGCTCAGATGAGTACATCAGTTTAACCAGCACACACTGCAGCCCCTGGGTGTAAGAGGGAAAACTCAGTACCCATCAGAGAGAGCTGTATGAGTAGCCCCAACGCACGTGCCTCCATCTCGCTGCTTATTGTTCTGGGTGAGTTGTTTGCATTTTTATGTAATTTGTTTTACTGATTACAATCTGTAGCTGCTTCACGTGGGGTTAATCTGTTTTTGAAACTTCCCCTTTTGGACTGTTTTCCTGCTTGTTATTATGTTGCGCATTGTTTCTCCTGTTCTACGCTCCCCTTTATATGCCAGGATCATTTCCTGACTAGATGTCCAGCCCATAGGTAGTCATTAGCAGATGTACCCTTTGTGCTTGTTTTTCCAATCTAATAGGTGCTGTTGGTTTTAGAGCTGTAGGACCTAGATGCACTCACCCTACTTCAGCCTGCCTTTTCTTATCTCTCCCTCACTATTTCCCTCTTTGGGCCAACTCACTTTTCTATTGCCCACATGCAGTATGCTTTTCATTTTCCAAGTCTCTTTCTCTCTCTCATTCTTTCCATGGCCAAACTAGGACCAAATATATGCCATAACATTTGAAGGTCAAGAATTCCAATTTGTGAGCATTCATATGGACATACATAACTTTTAGCCAATAACTCACAGGTCAAATGAGAGCCCTAGAACCTGCAATCTTCTGTCAGTCACATATCAGACTGCACACATCAGACTCCAGGTCCTGCTGACCATTACGTTTCCTGGCGCTGTCCCATGGCTCTTTGTACAAGATACACTGGTTGTGAGCTTCTTTAAAAATCTTTCTGAACAGTACAGAGACATAAGTACCATTACATTATATGACTCATAAGGCAGTATGATTCCTCCTAGGTGGTCATTCTCCCACTCGGATCCTGTTGCTTATAGGCTATGAGTTTGTAATCTTCAAGGAGCCCTTAATAAAGGGAGATAGAAAGTGGGGGGGGGGGACTTTATATTAATCCCATCACATCCATCTTGTTTATAATTGCAGCTTTACAGTTATGATATTTCAATAATTCAGTTGACCGGTTAGACAGACTGGATTGGAAATTTTTGTGCAACTAAAATTCTCACTTTTCCAATATTAAAGAAAATTTAGATTTGTCATTGGAATTTTGATTACAACATATTTCAGTGTCTGTCTGTAAGAAACAAAATTGAATGTAATGTTCAAAAGTTACAGTAAAGATTGAGTTACCTTTGATGTTTAAAAGGTACAGTAAACACAAATTGTAAAACAATATGATATATAAACCTTCATATATAAGAATGATTTTGCAATGAAAAACTGCAGCTTTATTTCTGAAATGAGTATATTGTTTTATGTTTATTCTTTTCACTGATTTCCCTGTCCCCCAGAACAAAAGAACCCTTGCCTAACCAATCACAAACTAATATTCAGATATAGCCCTAAACTACTGTTTGCACCTGAGCTGAATGAAGTACTTCATTCACCTTGGGCCAGATTATGAGTGGAGCACAAACATTTAACTGCGAGCGATTGGGTTTTATCATGGGTTTTTGCACTTGCTCCTGGCTTACCGCTGGTATTACGAGTTGAAAGTAAAACAGGATCGCTTGAGTGCAATCGATATTTACGCTAAAATAATTACCACAACTTCAGAGTTCTGGTTAACTGTTTCGCAAACAAAAAAGTGTCACAAAACACATAAAAAAACATTACAAACGTACAGTTACTCCTCATATTAATACTGTCTAATAAAAATTATTTACAAAAAAAATATTGCACACAAATTTTATAAGGCTAAAAGATATGAGGTCTCAGGTGTTAGAAAAAAAGTCAGGCAAAGGGCATTAACATTGAGATACATAAATATACATGTCTTAAAGATGTATGTATGTGTATATATATATATATATATACTATATATATATATATATATAGTTACTATATATATATATATATATATACTATATTAATATATACAGGGAGTGCAGAATTATTAGGCAAGTTGTATTTTTGAGGATTAATTTCATTATTGAACAACAACCATATTCTCAATGAACCCAAAAAACTCATTAATATCAAAGCTGAATAGTTTTGGAAGTAGTTTTTAGTTTGTTTTTAGTTATAGCTATTTTAGGGGGATATCTGTGTGTGCAGGTGACTATTACTGTACATAATTATTAGGCAACTTAACAAAAAACAAATATATACCCATTTCAATTATTTATTTTTACCAGTGAAACCAATATAACATCTCAACATTCACAAATATACATTTCTGACATTCAAAAACAAAGCAAAAACAAATCAGTGACCAATATAGCCACCTTTCTTTGCAAGGACACTCAAAAGCCTGCCATCCATGGATTCTGTCAGTGTTTTGATCTGTTCACCATCAACATTGCGTGCAGCAGCAACCACAGCCTCCCAGACACTGTTCAGAGAGGTGTACTGTTTTCCCTCCTTGTAAATCTCACATTTGATGATGGACCACAGGTTCTCAATGGGGTTCAGGTCAGGTGAACAAGGAGGCCATGTCATTAGATTTTCTTCTTTTATACCCTTTCTTGCCAGCCACGCTGTGGAGTACTTGGACGCGTGTGATGGAGCATTGTCCTGCATGAAAATCATGTTTTTCTTGAAGGATGCAGACTTCTTCCTGTACCACTGCTTGAAGAAGGTGTCTTCCAGAAACTGGCAGTAGGACTGGGAGTTGAGCTTGACTCCATCCTCAACCCGAAAAGGCCCCACAAGCTCATTTTTGATGATACCAGCCCAAACCAGTACTCCACCTCCACCTTGCTGGCGTCTGAGTCGGACTGGAGCTCTCTGCCCTTTACCAATCCAGCCACGGGCCCATCCATCTGGCCCATCAAGACTCACTCTCATTTCATCAGTCCATAAAACCTTAGAAAAATCAGTCTTGAGATATTTCTTGGCCCAGTCTTGACTTTTCAGCTTGTGTGTCTTATTCAGTGGTGGTCGTCTTTCAGCCTTTCTTACCTTGGCCATGTCTCTGAGTATTGCACACCTTGTGCTTTTGGGCACTCCAGTGATGTTGCAGCTCTGAAATATGGCCAAACTGGTGGCAAGTGGCATCTTGGCAGCTGCACGCTTGACTTTTCTCAGTTCATGGGCAGTTATTTTGCGCCTTGGTTTTTCCTCACGCTTCTTGCGACCCTGTTGACTATTTTGAATGAAACGCTTGATTGTTCGATGATCACGCTTCAGAAGCTTTGCAATTTTAAGAGTGCTACATCCCTCTCCAAGATATCTCACTATTTTTTACTTTTCTGAGCCTGTCAAGTCCTTCTTTTGACCAATTTTGCCAAAGGAAAGGAAGTTGCCTAATAATTATGCACACCTGATATAGGGTGTTGATGTCATTAGACCACACCCCTTCTCATTACAGAGATGCACATCACCTAATATGCTTAATTGGTAGTAGGGTTTCGAGCCTATACAGCTTGGAGTAAGACAACATGCATAAAGAGGATGATGTGGTCAAAATACTCATTTGCCTAATAATTCTGCACTCCCTGTAATAAATGTATTAACCCCTAAACCGCCACTCCCGTACCCCTCTGCCACCTACATAATACCTATTAACCCCTATCCTGCCCCCCTATACCGCCGCCACCTATAATAAAGTTATTAACCCCTATCCTGCCGATCCCGTACCCCGCAGCAACTAAATAAATTGTTTAACCCCTAAACCGCCGCTCCCGGACCCCGCCGCCACCTATATTAAACTTATTAACCCCTAACCCTACACCGTCGCCATCTATAATAAATGTATTAACCCCTATCCTGCCCCCCCTATACCGCCGCCATCTATATTAAACTAATTAACCCTTAAACCTAAGTCTAACACTAACCCTAACACCCCCTTAACTTAAATATTATTTTAATAAATTTAAATAAAAATTACTCTTATTAACTAAATTAATCCTATTTAAAACTAAATACTTACCTATAAAATAAACCCTAAGATAGCTACAATATAACTAATAATTATATTGTAGCTACTTTAGGATTTATTTTTATTTTACAGGCAAATTTAAATTTATTTTAACTAGGTACAATAGCTATTAAATAGTTACAGGTAATTTTGTAATTATTTTAACTAGGTAGCTATTAAATAGTTAATAACTATTTAATAACTATTGTACCTAGTTAAAATATATACAAAGTTGCCTGTAAAATAAAAATTTAAATCCTAAAATAGCTACAATGTAATTATTAGTTATATTGTAGCTATCTTAGGGTTTATTTTATAGGTAAGTATTTAGTTTTAAATAGGATTAATTTAGTTTATAAGAGTACTATTATTTAGATTTATTTAATTAATATTTAAGTTAGGGGGGTGTAAGGGTTAGTGTTAGACTTAGGTTTAGGGGTTAATAATTTTATTATAGTTGCGGTGGGCTCCGGGAGCGGCGGTTTAGGGGTTAAACAATTTATTTAGTTGCGGCGGGGTCCGGGATCCACAGGATAGGGGTTATTACGTTTATGTAGGTGGCGGCGGTATAGGGGGCGGCAGATTAGGGGTTAATATGTATAATGTAGGTGGCGGCGGGGTCTGGGAGCGGCGGTTTAGGGGTTAACATATTTATTATAGTTGCGGCGGGGTCCAGGAGCGGCGGTTTAGTGGTTAATATGTTTATTTGGTTGCGGTGGTGTACGGGGGGGCAGATTAGGGGTGTTTAGACTCGGGGTACATGTTAGGGTGTTAGGTGCAGACATCTCCCATAGAAATCAATGGGATATCGGGCAGCAGCGAACATAAGCTTTCGCTATGGTCAGACTCCCATTGATTCCTATGGGATCCGCTGCCTCCAGGGTGGCGGATTGAAATCCAGGTACGCTGGCCCGGAATAGTGGCGAGCGTACCTGGTAGTAGTTTGATAACTACGAAAAGTAGTCAGATTGTGCCGAACTTGCGTTCGGAACATCTGGAGTGACGTAAGCATCGATCTGTGTCGGACTGAGTCCAGCAGATCAAATACGAAAAGGTGAGAGTAAGCGCTAAATGAGCTTAAAAGGCTAAAGGACTGGTTGCTAAATCTTACAATTTAATACCTTCGATAAGGGCTGAACATAAACAAATATCACAATAAAAGCACAATAGAATAACACAATAAAATTAGATGCATGGATCCATGTCTAACTTCTAAAAACATAAGTGCATAGTAAAACAAAAAACTCCTGGGAGATACGTTATACAGTGGGAGTGGTGACACTCCTTGAAGGTGATACACAAGTGTGGGATGTTGAATTAAAATGCAAATACTGATACTTGAAAGCACAGTTGTAAACCAAAAGATGATTCCAAACTGACAAAGTCAATCAAAAATAAAGTCAATCAAAAATAGTGAAAAAATAGCAAGTGAATGTTCATGTCAAACCGTGGATGTGTCCTCCAACGTTGCTGATGGGTAATGAGAGATCTATAATCGAGTATAGATGTTAGAAGGGGTTGTAGAAAAAATGAGTATATAAAAGATAATCCAACCTTTAGGCAAAAGTCATTAAAACCAAAAAAACAAAAATAGAAAAAATGAAAAATAAAATCCACTTTGGTGAAATCAAATAATGAAATGAAGCAATCCAAAAATGAAAACGTTTGTGTAAGTTGTGTACAAAAATTAGGGGATTAGCACAAATTCTGTGCCCAGTGAGTTCAAGGTGCCATCCGTGTGTTAAAAGTCAAATAACAATAAATAGCAACAAAAAACCTATAAGAAAACCGATAAGAATTCTATCAGCCAATCGGAATTGAAGGGACACCATCTTGGATGACGTCATTTAAAGGAACCTTCATTCTTCAGTCGGCCGTCGTTTGAAGAGGAAGCTCTGCGTCAGATGTCTTGAAGATGGACCCGCTCCGCGCCAAATGGATGAAGATAGAAGGGCTTTTTTATTTTGTTAGGGGGATTAGAGTAGGTGCAATTAGTTTAAAGATCTTGTAATTATTTTATTATTTTCAGTAATTTAGTGTTTGGTTTTTTTTCTTACTTTAGATAATTTTTTTAAATTGTAATTAATTGTATTTCTTTTTAAGGACACGATGAGTCCACGGATTTCATCCTTACTTGTGGGATTACGCCTCCTGGTCAACAGGAGGAGGCAAAGAGCACCACAGCAGAGCTGTATATATAGTTCCTCCCTTCCCTCCCACCCCATTCATTCTTTTTGCCTGTGTTAGTAATAGGAAGAGGTAAAGTGAGGTGTTAGTTTAGATTCTTCAATCAAGAGTTTTTTATTTTTAAAATGGTGCCAGTGAGTACTATTTTATTATAGGGTATAGCCGTATTCCTTGTCAGCCTCTAGAGTAGAGCTACAGGTGGCTTTAAAGCAATGGGAACTGGTGGGATTAAATTCTCACTGCACCTCCCATACTGTGTGCTGCCCTCAGTGGAGTCACTAAGGTTGGTGTCACCCGGTGCGGTAAGTTATGGTGTCACCCCCCCCCCCCACACCAGAAAGCAGACACACACAAAAACACAGGCACACACACATACAAACACTCAGACACACTTAAAAACATACTCAGATGCACACACAAACACTCTGAAACACACTCAGACACACACACAAAAACACACACACAAAAACACTGAGACACACACACACACAAAAACTCAGACACACACATACAAAATATGAAAACTGCACTGCATTAATTATAAAGCTCATGCCTAGAGCTGCTCCCTAGCTCAGCAGAGCATCAAATGAAAGATAAACAGAGCACTCTAAAATAAATCACTAAAGAAAAGGTTTAGGCGCAAACTATGAAAATTCTGCTCTCTGACTCTGTTCCAAGTCTGTCAGTGCACAGCCCCGGGCCGCGTGCCTACCGCTTCTTATGGCCAATCACCTCTGCACTCTGCCCACCCCCAGATCCCTGCCCGCCCTCCTACCTGTTCAGTGTGCACTTAGTGTACCATAACCGTAAAGGTCTGGTGGGCATCATACGTGGCTCCTTCACTTTAGAGGCAGTGTCAAACAGTCATGCGGTCAGGTGCCAGGCATCCCCTCACGATTTCCCAGTTCCCGTTTAGAGAGACAGCACAGCGGTGAGTGACTCCACTGCTCCACATGTCACTGAGCAGTGAGCACAGATAGGCAGGCAGGTTTAGGCTAGCAGCACAACTTTGCAAGCCCCATGGCATGCCCACAACATTCATAGAGAAATTGGGCAGGGGAGAAGCAAAGTACAAACAAGAAAAAGCAGCCGGGAAAACTATTTGTTGAAATTGCAGCACTGGCTCAATGGGCAAAAAAATTGTGTGTCTACAACTTCCCCAGTCCCACCAATGTTCACAAATGCCAGCCCCTCTAATAAAAAAAATCTATGCATCTCAACATTGTATTTCTTTGAATTTCAATAAATTAAAAATAATTTACTTCAAGTCAGGTCCAAACAGGGTCTTCCCCTTGTAGGGAATAGTCAAAAGCTTAGACTTTGAGGACACATTCGCAGACCAAGATTTCAACCATAAGGCTCTGCATGCTAAGATGGAAAACCCCGAACTCTTAGCCGCCAATTTGGTAATCTGCAGAGAAGCATCCGTAATAAATGAATTAGCTAATTTAAGAGCTTTAATTCTATCCTGTATCTCTTCCAAAGAAGTCTCAGTTTTAAGAGATTCTTCCAGAGCATTAAACGAATAAGCAGCCGCTCTTGTA
>NW_026512287.1:0-78542 GCF_027579735.1 Bombina bombina
CAGGCCCTCCCCTCTATTATCCCTACCAGGTTCCTCCTATATTTTCCCTGGGAAACTCATCCCATTGTCCCACCAGGCTCCTCCCCTCCTTTTCACTTCCACCAGGCTCCTCCCCTCTATATTTTCCCTTGGAACTCTTCCCATTTCCCCACCAGGCTCCTCCCTCTATTTTCCCTACCAGGCTCCTCCCCCTCCTGTACTTTCCCTGGAACTCATCCCATCTTCCCCACCAGGTCCCTCCCCTCTATTATCCCTACCAGGTTCCTCTATATTTTCCCTGGAACTCATCCCATTGTCCCCACCCAGGCTCCTCCCCCTCCTTATTTTTCCCTTTGGCTCTCCCTCCTCCTTTATTTCCTTGGGAAACTTCATCCCATTTTCCCCACCAGGCTCCTCCTCTATTTTCCTACCTTCCTCATATTTTCCTTGGGAATTCATCCCATCTTCCCCAGACTCCTCCCCCTCCTATATTTTGCCTGGGACTTATTCTTTACCCACAAGGCCCCTCCCTCTATTTTCCCTACCTGGCTCCTCCCCCTCCTGTGCTTTCCCTGGGAACTCATCCCATTTTCCCCACCAGGCTCCTCCCCTCCATTTCCCTTACCTGGCTCCTCCCCTCCTATATTTTCCCTTGGAACTCTTCCCATTTTCCCCACCAGGCTCCTCCCCTCTATTTTCCCTACCAGGCTCCTCCCCCCTCCTATATTTTCCCTTGGAACTCTTCCCATTTTCCCCACCAGGCTCCTCCCCTCTATTTTCCCTACCAGGCTCCTCCCCCTCCTTTACTTTCCCTGGGAACTCATCCCATCTTCCCCACCCAGGCTCCTCCCCCTCCTATATTTTCCCTTGGAACTCATCCCATTGTCCCCACCCAGGCTCCTCCCCCTCCTATATTTTCCCTTGGAACTCTTCCCATTTTCCCCACCAGGCTCCTCCCCTCTATTTTCCCTACCAGGCTCCTCCCCCTCCTGTACTTTCCCTGGGAACTCATCCCATCTTCCCCACCAGGCTCCTCCCCTCTATTATCCCTACCAGGTTCCTCCTATATTTTCCCTGGAAACTCATCCCATTGTCCCCACCCAGGCTCCTCCCCCTCCTATATTTTCCCTTGGAACACTTCCCATTTTCCCCACCAGGCTCCTCCCCTCCTCCTATATTTTCCTTGGGAACTATTCCCATTTTCCCCACCAGGCTCCTCCCCTCTATTTTCCATACCTGGCTCCTCCTTCCTCCTATATTTTCCTTGGGAATTCATCCCATCTTCCCCACCAGACGCCTCCCCCTCCTATATTTTGCCTGGGAACTTATTCTATTTACCCCACAAGGCCCCTCCCCTCTATTTTCCCTACCTGGCTCCTCCCCCTCCTGTGCTTTCCCTGGGAACTCATCCCATTTTCCCCACCAGGCTCCTCCCCTCCATTTCCCTTACCTGGCTCCTCCCCCTCCTATATTTTCCCTTGGAACTGTTCCCATTTTCCCAACCAGGCTCCTCCCCTCTATTATCCCTACCAGGCTCCTCCCCCTCCTATATTTTCCCTTGGAACTCTTCCCATTTTCCCCACCAGGCTCCACCCCTCTATTATCCCTACCAGGCTCCTCCTATATTTTCCCTGGGAACTCTTCCCCACCCAGGCTCCTCCCCCTCCTATATTTTCCCTTGGAACTCTTCCCATTTTCCCCACCAGGCTCCTCCCCTCTATTATCCCTACCAGGCTCCTCCTATATTTTCCCTGGGAACTCATCCCATTTTCCCCACCAGGCTCCTCCCCTCCTCCTATATTTTCCTTGGGAACTCTTCCCATTTCCCCCACTAGGCCCCTCCCCTCTATTTTCCCTACCTGGATCCTCCCCATCCTATACTTTCCCCTGGGAACTCATTCCATATTACCCACCAGGCTCCTCCCGTCTATTTTCCACACCAGGCTCCTCCCCTCCTACTTTTCCCAGTGAAGCCCCCTTTATTCCCAGTTGCAACTTACCCATCTAATTTTTATTGCTAGGTCCCAGGACCCCCATTGCATGGCATCATTGCCCCTCCAGTTATGGAACTCTGTGCAGACCAATGCAAGCATCCAGGAGGATGGCAGATTTGATATTGGTAGCCCATATTGGATGGTAAGTATGCCTTGCTTTCGGTAGGGTTATGGCCTAGGAAGCCAGGGTAGATTTGAACCGGTGGCTCTGCGCTTCATGGGCCATGACCCTAACCACTGCTCCACAGCAGCTTTCGGAATCAACCAGGTGTTTGTGGACTCACCTGTTTTATTGTTAAACTAACTAGTGGCTTAGTGGGGAAGACAGCAGCCTTAGAAGTGGAAGGTTCAGAGTTTGAATCCAGCTACAACTGCCAGTTTTTTTTCATGTAAAATGTTACAGCTGGCACATGCCAAAAATGATTTTTATTTTATTATTTATTTTCCGGTAAGTCTTATTCTATTTTATTTCCTTAGAGCAAATCATCTCTTTACTGTTATACGCTGTTTCTTGGATTAACTGTTGAAAATCAGAAAACGAATGGGCACTGACACTGTCAGCACTCTCCAGAGAATTTTAGATTGGCCTGGTGTTTAGCTTTGCAGCCTTGCAAGCAGAGGCTTTAGTGCTCAAATTCAGTTATAGGTGCTGGAGCATTTTGCCAATGCTATTCTATTGTATTTCCTTAAAGCAAGCAGTCTCTCAACTACTTAAAAAAACTATATTTTGGATGGATGGATGGCCTAAAATTGGAACAATAATGGGTACTGGCACTGTCCATTCAGCACCAAGGAGCTAATGTAGCCTAGTGGTTAGTTTTGAATGCTGTCCACTCAGCACCAAGCAGCTAATGTAGCCTAGTGGTTAGCTTTGTGGCTTTGCAGCTCAAAGGTTGTTAGTTCGAATCCAGGTGCCGGATGACTGTTTTTAGTAACCAATAGCAATCCATTGTGAACATTTGGTTTGCAAGCTGTATTGCCTTACACAGTCAGCTGTGTACTGTTTGGCCTAGTGGTTAGCTGTGCAGCCTTTGGAAGCTAATGCTTGAATGGTTCGAATCCCGCAGCGGGAGGGGGAATACTTTTGTTTTGTAAACCAAATTCTATTTTATTTTTCTGAAAGCAACTAACCTCGCTATTACTTATACACTGTTAATACTGTATTAATGGTGCCAAAAATTATGGCTACTGGCCCCGCCTGCTGCATGCGGAGCATGTTCTTGTGGCTCGGTGGTTAGCTTTGTAGCATTGTAAAAAGGGAGTTAAAGGTTTGAACCCAGTTGTGCCCCCTGCTTTTAATGTGGCATGCCTTTTAAGTAAGATAGCAATCCAAAGATAAATATTATTTTACTAATTGAATTCTATTGTATTTCGTGAAAGCAAAGAAACTCTTCACAGCTTGTGTACCATTTTGATACTATTTATGGAATTACTGGTTTAAAATAAAATACCAACGTATATGAGATTTTTCACTGCAGTCCAGTTTGGCCTAGTGGTTGTCTTGGGTACCTTGCAAACAGATGGTTTGGAGTTCAAATCTGCTGCTAGATAGATGCACGTCTATCTGTTTTGCAAGTCTTATTCTAGTTTATTTACTTAAAGGGCCACTAAACCCAAAATCTTTTTTTCATGATTCAGATAGAGAATACAAATGTAAACAACATTACAATTTACTTCTATTATTTATTTTGCTTCATTTTTTAGATATCCTTAGTTGAAGAAAAAGCAATGCACATGGGTGAGCCGATCACACGAGGCTTCTATGTGCAACAACCAATCAGCAGCTACTGAGCATATCTAGATATGCTTTTCAGCAAAGACTATCAAGAGGATAAAACAAATTAGATAATAGAAGTAAATTAGAAAGATGTTTAAAATTGCATTCTCTTTCTAAATCATGAAAGAAAAATGTGGGTTTAATGTCCCTTTAAAGGGACATGAAATCCACATTTTTTTTCTTTTTCTTTCATGATTCCGACAGAGCATGCGACTTTACGCAACTTTCTAATTTGCTTCTATTATAACATTTTCCTTGTACTCTGTCTCTTTTGTTGAAAAGCAGGGGCGTGAGCTCAGGAGCGTGCACATGTCTGGAGCACTGTATGGCAGCAGTTTTGCAAGAATGTTATCCGTTTGCAAGAGGGCTAGATGGGAGGACTATTTCCTGCCATGGAGTGCTCCAGACACCTACCTAGATATCTCTTCAACAAAGAATACCATGGGATAGAAGCAAACTTGATAACAGCAGTGAATTGGAAACGTTTTTGAAATTTTGTATGCATTGTCTGTCTGAATCGCAAAAGACATTTTTTGGGTTTCATGCCCTTTAAACCCCTTCAATGTACCCTGTACGCCGACCGTCCGTGGAGCTTCCAAGGCTGTAGGAGGACGGGTCTCACCAACAGTGGCGAGACTGCTCTGTGTCTGCTTGCTCCGCTGCTGAGGCATGCAGAAATAGCACAGTCTCGCTGCTGTTGGGGAGGCCCATGTTCCTGCAGCCCGGGAAGCACTTCAGAGGGTCAATGTACAGGCTACGGCAGCCGTCACAAAGGGGTTAAAGGGCCATTAAACACTAAATACATTTAATGGGGCCCTCTCTAATTATGGGTGCTGTCATTTTAGAACCTAGGTTTCACTGCAGGTATTTGAAGGAGAGTTGCTGCACATGAGCAAACACTTCAGCACTGGAATGCAGTGGATGCCAGATTCACACAATGCAGCACCCATGACAAGAGAAACGCAGGCAGTAACCTCAACGCTATGCTTATAAAATGCACCCATGACTAGAGAAACGCAGGCAGTAACCTCAACACTATGCTTATAAAATGCACCCATAACTAGAGAAACGCAGGCAGTAACCTCAACGCTATGCTTATAAAATGCACCCATAACTAGAGAAACGCAGGCAGTAACCTCAACGCTATGCTTATAAATGCATACAGTGTTTTCAATTGCCCTCTAACAGCAAGCCATTTATATTAACTGCCCGTACACTGTTTCTAGGATCAGTAATGTAAAAGAAAAAAGAAAAAAGAAAAAGAAAAAGGGTACTGGATCGGTGGGCTCCGGGACGGTGGGTCATTGCGGAGTTGAGGTTAGCTTAGCGGTCTTTCAAGCAGTGGTACGTTTTCTAACCCAGCTGTGGTATCTTTCTTTTCATGCTCGTGTGTCTGGCTAGTAAAACATATACACAAATAGCAACCCAAAAATGCATCGACATTCGCAAACTTTATTTTATTTCCTGAAAGAAAGAAAGAAGGAAAGAAAGAAAGAAAGAAAGAAAGAAAGAAAGAAAGAAAGAAAGAAAAAAAGAAAGAAAGCCATCTCGAAAACGTTTGGGCTTTCAGTTCTAAGACACTGTTTAATGGATGAAAAAAATCTTAAAGCAGGAAAATAATATGGCTTTTTAATAAAAAAAATGTCTCACATTCTAGAAGCAAGCGCTAGTAGGTGCCCAAGTCTGTATGTTACAAGTCCTTCTCCTATAACTCTGCTGCTTGCAATCCAAATCCGTCCCGTACTCGCTGCAAGGAGAGACACTGACTTCATCACGCCCCAGGACAATTGCTTTTAAGGCTTGCAGAGCATCCTCGCTTCGCCGCCGCAAGCGCTAGTAGGTGCCCAAGTCTGTATGTTACAAGTCCTTCTCCTATAACTCTGCTGCTTGCAATCCAAATCCGTCCCGTACTCGCTGCAAGGAGAGACACTGACTTCATCACGCCCCAGGACAATTGCTTTTAAGGCTTGCAGAGCATCCTCGCTTCGCCGCCCCAACACATTCTTCTAGATATAATAAAAACTATCTCATTGATAGGCTATACACTCCTTTCCTTTGACTTGTGGAGAGTAACACACACGCACAAACACGCACGCTCATGCACATATACACGTGTGAACAAAAGCGATAAGGGCACTGGATCTGTATTGGCCACCTCTTTCAGCAATGTATCACTTATAGCCGAGAAAAGGCCAGTGAGCCAGTTCATGGAAGTATTAGGGTTTCTTTCATTAGAAAAGTAGGGGGGACCTAAGGCGCTAGACATGCTAGAGGCAATCGATATGCCGCTAAAACTCCTTCCACATATTCCCCTTCCATCTCACTAGATCCCAGATTTGACCCATCACCTAAACCCTGTATTACAATCAGATCTTGTTCCACAAGATCCCTTGCACACCTCTGTGTTGCAAAGCCCGTTCTACATACGCCTGCTCCCTTCTGATCTAACTCTTTGCACTTCTACCAGCCCCCACATCCTTATTGCATGCTCATCCGAAGATCCCACACCCCATTCTAGATTCCAGAGTCCACTTTATCTTTCCCTTTATACCAATACACTTCTGACCACCAATTCTCTTTCTAGATCCTACTTATCCAGCCTCTCTATCTAACCCATTGTTACTTGCTGGTCTTCCATCACAGTTTTCACTCTTACTGCTCCAGTCACCATCCATTCCAGACCGCTGCCCCTCAAGGTTTATAGCCTACCTTTCCTTACCAGACCCATCCCCTCTGCATCATTTTACATGAAGGACATGCAGCATAAAAACAAAAAAATGTCAGCTGCAACTGGGTTCAAACTCCAAACCTTCCACTTTCAAGGCTGCTTTCTTCCCCCTAAGCCACAGAGCCCTACAAAGCTCGTTGAATCAGAGAGCTGCTGTGAGGCAGTGGTAGGGTCATGGCCTACGAAGCGCAGGGCCACTGGTTCAAATCCACCCTGGCTTCCTAGGCCATGACCCTATGTCTTCTACCCATATCAAAAAGTAGTAACTGTGACTAAAGCAAGCTTTACTGGGAGAAATAGGAGGGGGGATTCTGAGAGGGGGAGGAACCTGGTAGGAGAATTGGGATGCAGTATGGGGAAGAGTTTACTGGGAAGTCTGGAAAGAAAAAGGATTGTCAGGCATTTGGAAGGGGAGAAGTAGGATGCAGATCTTTGGAGGAGGTGTTCCTGAATGTGAAAGATTAAGATTAGAGTAGGGGTATGAGACATACAGTGTGTGTGTCTAGTTAAGAAAATATAAAGTGGAGTTGCAGGGGAACTCCTCCTCACAATCCTTTTCCTCTCCAGACACTACTCTTACCTATTATTTTTCTTACCCCCCTAGACTCCTCCCCTAATTACATCCCATTTTCCCCACCAGGCTCCTCCCCTCTATTTTCCCTACCAGGCTCCTCCCCCCTCCTATATTTTCCCTTGGAACTCTTCCCATTTTCCCCACCAGGCTCCTCCCCTCTATTTTCCCTACCAGGCTCCTCCCCCTCCTTTACTTTCCCTGGGAACTCATCCCATCTTCCCCACCCAGGCTCCTCCCCCTCCTATATTTTCCCTTGGAACTCATCCCATTGTCCCCACCCAGGCTCCTCCCCCTCCTATATTTTCCCTTGGAACTCTTCCCATTTTCCCCACCAGGCTCCTCCCCTCTATTTTCCCTACCAGGCTCCTCCCCCTCCTGTACTTTCCCTGGGAACTCATCCCATCTTCCCCACCAGGCTCCTCCCCTCTATTATCCCTACCAGGTTCCTCCTATATTTTCCCTGGAAACTCATCCCATTGTCCCCACCCAGGCTCCTCCCCCTCCTATATTTTCCCTTGGAACACTTCCCATTTTCCCCACCAGGCTCCTCCCCTCCTCCTATATTTTCCTTGGGAACTATTCCCATTTTCCCCACCAGGCTCCTCCCCTCTATTTTCCATACCTGGCTCCTCCTTCCTCCTATATTTTCCTTGGGAATTCATCCCATCTTCCCCACCAGACGCCTCCCCCTCCTATATTTTGCCTGGGAACTTATTCTATTTACCCCACAAGGCCCCTCCCCTCTATTTTCCCTACCTGGCTCCTCCCCCTCCTGTGCTTTCCCTGGGAACTCATCCCATTTTCCCCACCAGGCTCCTCCCCTCCATTTCCCTTACCTGGCTCCTCCCCCTCCTATATTTTCCCTTGGAACTGTTCCCATTTTCCCAACCAGGCTCCTCCCCTCTATTATCCCTACCAGGCTCCTCCTATATTTTCCCTGGGAACTCCTCCCATCTTCCCCACCCAGGTTCCTCCCCCTCCTATATTTTCCCTTGGAACTCTTCCCATTTTCCCCACCAGGCTCCACCCCTCTATTATCCCTACCAGGCCCCCCTCCTATATTTTCCCTTGGAACTCTTCCCATTTTCCCCACCAGGCTCCACCCCTCTATTATCCCTACCAGGCTCCTCCTATATTTTCCCTGGGAACTCTTCCCCACCCAGGCTCCTCCCCCTCCTATATTTTCCCTTGGAACTCTTCCCATTTTCCCCACCAGGCTCCTCCCCTCTATTATCCCTACCAGGCTCCTCCTATATTTTCCCTGGGAACTCATCCCATTTTCCCCACCAGGCTCCTCCCCTCCTCCTATATTTTCCTTGGGAACTCTTCCCATTTCCCCCACTAGGCCCCTCCCCTCTATTTTCCCTACCTGGATCCTCCCCATCCTATACTTTCCCTGGGAACTCATTCCATATTACCCACCAGGCTCCTCCCGTCTATTTTCCACACCAGGCTCCTCCCCTCCTACTTTTCCCAGTGAAGCCCCCTTTATTCCCAGTTGCAACTTACCCATCTAATTTTTATTGCTAGGTCCCAGGACCCCCATTGCATGGCATCATTGCCCCTCCAGTTATGGAACTCTGTGCAGACCAATGCAAGCATCCAGGAGGATGGCAGATTTGATATTGGTAGCCCATATTGGATGGTAAGTATGCCTTGCTTTCGGTAGGGTTATGGCCTAGGAAGCCAGGGTAGATTTGAACCGGTGGCTCTGCGCTTCATGGGCCATGACCCTAACCACTGCTCCACAGCAGCTTTCGGAATCAACCAGGTGTTTGTGGACTCACCTGTTTTATTGTTAAACTAACTAGTGGCTTAGTGGGGAAGACAGCAGCCTTAGAAGTGGAAGGTTCAGAGTTTGAATCCAGCTACAACTGCCAGTTTTTTTTCATGTAAAATGTTACAGCTGGCACATGCCAAAAATGATTTTTATTTTATTATTTATTTTCCGGTAAGTCTTATTCTATTTTATTTCCTTAGAGCAAATCATCTCTTTACTGTTATACGCTGTTTCTTGGATTAACTGTTGAAAATCAGAAAACGAATGGGCACTGACACTGTCAGCACTCTCCAGAGAATTTTAGATTGGCCTGGTGTTTAGCTTTGCAGCCTTGCAAGCAGAGGCTTTAGTGCTCAAATTCAGTTATAGGTGCTGGAGCATTTTGCCAATGCTATTCTATTGTATTTCCTTAAAGCAAGCAGTCTCTCAACTACTTAAAAAAACTATATTTTGGATGGATGGATGGCCTAAAATTGGAACAATAATGGGTACTGGCACTGTCCATTCAGCACCAAGGAGCTAATGTAGCCTAGTGGTTAGTTTTGAATGCTGTCCACTCAGCACCAAGCAGCTAATGTAGCCTAGTGGTTAGCTTTGTGGCTTTGCAGCTCAAAGGTTGTTAGTTCGAATCCAGGTGCCGGATGACTGTTTTTAGTAACCAATAGCAATCCATTGTGAACATTTGGTTTGCAAGCTGTATTGCCTTACACAGTCAGCTGTGTACTGTTTGGCCTAGTGGTTAGCTGTGCAGCCTTTGGAAGCTAATGCTTGAATGGTTCGAATCCCGCAGCGGGAGGGGGAATACTTTTGTTTTGTAAACCAAATTCTATTTTATTTTTCTGAAAGCAACTAACCTCGCTATTACTTATACACTGTTAATACTGTATTAATGGTGCCAAAAATTATGGCTACTGGCCCCGCCTGCTGCATGCGGAGCATGTTCTTGTGGCTCGGTGGTTAGCTTTGTAGCATTGTAAAAAGGGAGTTAAAGGTTTGAACCCAGTTGTGCCCCCTGCTTTTAATGTGGCATGCCTTTTAAGTAAGATAGCAATCCAAAGATAAATATTATTTTACTAATTGAATTCTATTGTATTTCGTGAAAGCAAAGAAACTCTTCACAGCTTGTGTACCATTTTGATACTATTTATGGAATTACTGGTTTAAAATAAAATACCAACGTATATGAGATTTTTCACTGCAGTCCAGTTTGGCCTAGTGGTTGTCTTGGGTACCTTGCAAACAGATGGTTTGGAGTTCAAATCTGCTGCTAGATAGATGCACGTCTATCTGTTTTGCAAGTCTTATTCTAGTTTATTTACTTAAAGGGCCACTAAACCCAAAATCTTTTTTTCATGATTCAGATAGAGAATACAAATGTAAACAACATTACAATTTACTTCTATTATTTATTTTGCTTCATTTTTTAGATATCCTTAGTTGAAGAAAAAGCAATGCACATGGGTGAGCCGATCACACGAGGCTTCTATGTGCAACAACCAATCAGCAGCTACTGAGCATATCTAGATATGCTTTTCAGCAAAGACTATCAAGAGGATAAAACAAATTAGATAATAGAAGTAAATTAGAAAGATGTTTAAAATTGCATTCTCTTTCTAAATCATGAAAGAAAAATGTGGGTTTAATGTCCCTTTAAAGGGACATGAAATCCACATTTTTTTTCTTTTTCTTTCATGATTCCGACAGAGCATGCGACTTTACGCAACTTTCTAATTTGCTTCTATTATAACATTTTCCTTGTTCTCTGTCTCTTTTGTTGAAAAGCAGGGGCGTGAGCTCAGGAGCGTGCACATGTCTGGAGCACTGTATGGCAGCAGTTTTGCAAGAATGTTATCCGTTTGCAAGAGGGCTAGATGGGAGGACTATTTCCTGCCATGGAGTGCTCCAGACACCTACCTAGATATCTCTTCAACAAAGAATACCATGGGATAGAAGCAAACTTGATAACAGCAGTGAATTGGAAACGTTTTTGAAATTTTGTATGCATTGTCTGTCTGAATCGCAAAAGACATTTTTTGGGTTTCATGCCCTTTAAACCCCTTCAATGTACCCTGTACGCCGACCGTCCGTGGAGCTTCCAAGGCTGTAGGAGGACGGGTCTCACCAACAGTGGCGAGACTGCTCTGTGTCTGCTTGCTCCGCTGCTGAGGCATGCAGAAATAGCACAGTCTCGCTGCTGTTGGGGAGGCCCATGTTCCTGCAGCCCGGGAAGCACTTCAGAGGGTCAATGTACAGGCTACGGCAGCCGTCACAAAGGGGTTAAAGGGCCATTAAACACTAAATACATTTAATGGGGCCCTCTCTAATTATGGGTGCTGTCATTTTAGAACCTAGGTTTCACTGCAGGTATTTGAAGGAGAGTTGCTGCACATGAGCAAACACTTCAGCACTGGAATGCAGTGGATGCCAGATTCACACAATGCAGCACCCATGACAAGAGAAACGCAGGCAGTAACCTCAACGCTATGCTTATAAAATGCACCCATGACTAGAGAAACGCAGGCAGTAACCTCAACACTATGCTTATAAAATGCACCCATAACTAGAGAAACGCAGGCAGTAACCTCAACGCTATGCTTATAAAATGCACCCATAACTAGAGAAACGCAGGCAGTAACCTCAACGCTATGCTTATAAATGCATACAGTGTTTTCAATTGCCCTCTAACAGCAAGCCATTTATATTAACTGCCCGTACACTGTTTCTAGGATCAGTAATGTAAAAGAAAAAAGAAAAAAGAAAAAGAAAAAGGGTACTGGATCGGTGGGCTCCGGGACGGTGGGTCATTGCGGAGTTGAGGTTAGCTTAGCGGTCTTTCAAGCAGTGGTACGTTTTCTAACCCAGCTGTGGTATCTTTCTTTTCATGCTCGTGTGTCTGGCTAGTAAAACATATACACAAATAGCAACCCAAAAATGCATCGACATTCGCAAACTTTATTTTATTTCCTGAAAGAAAGAAAGAAGGAAAGAAAGAAAGAAAGAAAGAAAGAAAGAAAGAAAGAAAGAAAGAAAAAAAGAAAGAAAGCCATCTCGAAAACGTTTGGGCTTTCAGTTCTAAGACACTGTTTAATGGATGAAAAAAATCTTAAAGCAGGAAAATAATATGGCTTTTTAATAAAAAAAATGTCTCACATTCTAGAAGCAAGCGCTAGTAGGTGCCCAAGTCTGTATGTTACAAGTCCTTCTCCTATAACTCTGCTGCTTGCAATCCAAATCCGTCCCGTACTCGCTGCAAGGAGAGACACTGACTTCATCACGCCCCAGGACAATTGCTTTTAAGGCTTGCAGAGCATCCTCGCTTCGCCGCCGCAAGCGCTAGTAGGTGCCCAAGTCTGTATGTTACAAGTCCTTCTCCTATAACTCTGCTGCTTGCAATCCAAATCCGTCCCGTACTCGCTGCAAGGAGAGACACTGACTTCATCACGCCCCAGGACAATTGCTTTTAAGGCTTGCAGAGCATCCTCGCTTCGCCGCCCCAACACATTCTTCTAGATATAATAAAAACTATCTCATTGATAGGCTATACACTCCTTTCCTTTGACTTGTGGAGAGTAACACACACGCACAAACACGCACGCTCATGCACATATACACGTGTGAACAAAAGCGATAAGGGCACTGGATCTGTATTGGCCACCTCTTTCAGCAATGTATCACTTATAGCCGAGAAAAGGCCAGTGAGCCAGTTCATGGAAGTATTAGGGTTTCTTTCATTAGAAAAGTAGGGGGGACCTAAGGCGCTAGACATGCTAGAGGCAATCGATATGCCGCTAAAACTCCTTCCACATATTCCCCTTCCATCTCACTAGATCCCAGATTTGACCCATCACCTAAACCCTGTATTACAATCAGATCTTGTTCCACAAGATCCCTTGCACACCTCTGTGTTGCAAAGCCCGTTCTACATACGCCTGCTCCCTTCTGATCTAACTCTTTGCACTTCTACCAGCCCCCACATCCTTATTGCATGCTCATCCGAAGATCCCACACCCCATTCTAGATTCCAGAGTCCACTTTATCTTTCCCTTTATACCAATACACTTCTGACCACCAATTCTCTTTCTAGATCCTACTTATCCAGCCTCTCTATCTAACCCATTGTTACTTGCTGGTCTTCCATCACAGTTTTCACTCTTACTGCTCCAGTCACCATCCATTCCAGACCGCTGCCCCTCAAGGTTTATAGCCTACCTTTCCTTACCAGACCCATCCCCTCTGCATCATTTTACATGAAGGACATGCAGCATAAAAACAAAAAAATGTCAGCTGCAACTGGGTTCAAACTCCAAACCTTCCACTTTCAAGGCTGCTTTCTTCCCCCTAAGCCACAGAGCCCTACAAAGCTCGTTGAATCAGAGAGCTGCTGTGAGGCAGTGGTAGGGTCATGGCCTACGAAGCGCAGGGCCACTGGTTCAAATCCACCCTGGCTTCCTAGGCCATGACCCTATGTCTTCTACCCATATCAAAAAGTAGTAACTGTGACTAAAGCAAGCTTTACTGGGAGAAATAGGAGGGGGGATTCTGAGAGGGGGAGGAACCTGGTAGGAGAATTGGGATGCAGTATGGGGAAGAGTTTACTGGGAAGTCTGGAAAGAAAAAGGATTGTCAGGCATTTGGAAGGGGAGAAGTAGGATGCAGATCTTTGGAGGAGGTGTTCCTGAATGTGAAAGATTAAGATTAGAGTAGGGGTATGAGACATACAGTGTGTGTGTCTAGTTAAGAAAATATAAAGTGGAGTTGCAGGGGAACTCCTCCTCACAATCCTTTTCCTCTCCAGACACTACTCTTACCTATTATTTTTCTTACCCCCCTAGACTCCTCCCCTAATTACATCCCATTTTCCCCACCAGGCTCCTCCCCTCTATTTTCCCTACCAGGCTCCTCCCCCCTCCTATATTTTCCCTTGGAACTCTTCCCATTTTCCCCACCAGGCTCCTCCCCTCTATTTTCCCTACCAGGCTCCTCCCCCTCCTTTACTTTCCCTGGGAACTCATCCCATCTTCCCCACCCAGGCTCCTCCCCCTCCTATATTTTCCCTTGGAACTCATCCCATTGTCCCCACCCAGGCTCCTCCCCCTCCTATATTTTCCCTTGGAACTGTTCCCATTTTCCCAACCCGGCTCCTCCCCTCTATTATCCCTACCAGGCTCCTCCTATATTTTCCCTGGGAACTCCTCCCATCTTCCCCACCCAGGTTCCTCCCCCTCCTATATTTTCCCTTGGAACTCTTCCCATTTTCCCCACCAGGCTCCACCCCTCTATTATCCCTACCAGGCTCCTCCCCCTCCTATATTTTCCCTTGGAACTCTTCCCATTTTCCCCACCAGGCTCCACCCCTCTATTATCCCTACCAGGCTCCTCCTATATTTTCCCTGGGAACTCTTCCCCACCCAGGCTCCTCCCCCTCCTATATTTTCCCTTGGAACTCTTCCCATTTTCCCCACCAGGCTCCTCCCCTCTATTATCCCTACCAGGCTCCTCCTATATTTTCCCTGGGAACTCATCCCATTTTCCCCACCAGGCTCCTCCCCTCCTCCTATATTTTCCTTGGGAACTCTTCCCATTTCCCCCACTAGGCCCCTCCCCTCTATTTTCCCTACCTGGATCCTCCCCATCCTATACTTTCCCTGGGAACTCATTCCATATTACCCACCAGGCTCCTCCCGTCTATTTTCCACACCAGGCTCCTCCCCTCCTACTTTTCCCAGTGAAGCCCCCTTTATTCCCAGTTGCAACTTACCCATCTAATTTTTATTGCTAGGTCCCAGGACCCCCATTGCATGGCATCATTGCCCCTCCAGTTATGGAACTCTGTGCAGACCAATGCAAGCATCCAGGAGGATGGCAGATTTGATATTGGTAGCCCATATTGGATGGTAAGTATGCCTTGCTTTCGGTAGGGTTATGGCCTAGGAAGCCAGGGTAGATTTGAACCGGTGGCTCTGCGCTTCATGGGCCATGACCCTAACCACTGCTCCACAGCAGCTTTCGGAATCAACCAGGTGTTTGTGGACTCACCTGTTTTATTGTTAAACTAACTAGTGGCTTAGTGGGGAAGACAGCAGCCTTAGAAGTGGAAGGTTCAGAGTTTGAATCCAGCTACAACTGCCAGTTTTTTTTCATGTAAAATGTTACAGCTGGCACATGCCAAAAATGATTTTTATTTTATTATTTATTTTCCGGTAAGTCTTATTCTATTTTATTTCCTTAGAGCAAATCATCTCTTTACTGTTATACGCTGTTTCTTGGATTAACTGTTGAAAATCAGAAAACGAATGGGCACTGACACTGTCAGCACTCTCCAGAGAATTTTAGATTGGCCTGGTGTTTAGCTTTGCAGCCTTGCAAGCAGAGGCTTTAGTGCTCAAATTCAGTTATAGGTGCTGGAGCATTTTGCCAATGCTATTCTATTGTATTTCCTTAAAGCAAGCAGTCTCTCAACTACTTAAAAAAACTATATTTTGGATGGATGGATGGCCTAAAATTGGAACAATAATGGGTACTGGCACTGTCCATTCAGCACCAAGGAGCTAATGTAGCCTAGTGGTTAGTTTTGAATGCTGTCCACTCAGCACCAAGCAGCTAATGTAGCCTAGTGGTTAGCTTTGTGGCTTTGCAGCTCAAAGGTTGTTAGTTCGAATCCAGGTGCCGGATGACTGTTTTTAGTAACCAATAGCAATCCATTGTGAACATTTGGTTTGCAAGCTGTATTGCCTTACACAGTCAGCTGTGTACTGTTTGGCCTAGTGGTTAGCTGTGCAGCCTTTGGAAGCTAATGCTTGAATGGTTCGAATCCCGCAGCGGGAGGGGGAATACTTTTGTTTTGTAAACCAAATTCTATTTTATTTTTCTGAAAGCAACTAACCTCGCTATTACTTATACACTGTTAATACTGTATTAATGGTGCCAAAAATTATGGCTACTGGCCCCGCCTGCTGCATGCGGAGCATGTTCTTGTGGCTCGGTGGTTAGCTTTGTAGCATTGTAAAAAGGGAGTTAAAGGTTTGAACCCAGTTGTGCCCCCTGCTTTTAATGTGGCATGCCTTTTAAGTAAGATAGCAATCCAAAGATAAATATTATTTTACTAATTGAATTCTATTGTATTTCGTGAAAGCAAAGAAACTCTTCACAGCTTGTGTACCATTTTGATACTATTTATGGAATTACTGGTTTAAAATAAAATACCAACGTATATGAGATTTTTCACTGCAGTCCAGTTTGGCCTAGTGGTTGTCTTGGGTACCTTGCAAACAGATGGTTTGGAGTTCAAATCTGCTGCTAGATAGATGCACGTCTATCTGTTTTGCAAGTCTTATTCTAGTTTATTTACTTAAAGGGCCACTAAACCCAAAATCTTTTTTTCATGATTCAGATAGAGAATACAAATGTAAACAACATTACAATTTACTTCTATTATTTATTTTGCTTCATTTTTTAGATATCCTTAGTTGAAGAAAAAGCAATGCACATGGGTGAGCCGATCACACGAGGCTTCTATGTGCAACAACCAATCAGCAGCTACTGAGCATATCTAGATATGCTTTTCAGCAAAGACTATCAAGAGGATAAAACAAATTAGATAATAGAAGTAAATTAGAAAGATGTTTAAAATTGCATTCTCTTTCTAAATCATGAAAGAAAAATGTGGGTTTAATGTCCCTTTAAAGGGACATGAAATCCACATTTTTTTTCTTTTTCTTTCATGATTCCGACAGAGCATGCGACTTTACGCAACTTTCTAATTTGCTTCTATTATAACATTTTCCTTGTTCTCTGTCTCTTTTGTTGAAAAGCAGGGGCGTGAGCTCAGGAGCGTGCACATGTCTGGAGCACTGTATGGCAGCAGTTTTGCAAGAATGTTATCCGTTTGCAAGAGGGCTAGATGGGAGGACTATTTCCTGCCATGGAGTGCTCCAGACACCTACCTAGATATCTCTTCAACAAAGAATACCATGGGATAGAAGCAAACTTGATAACAGCAGTGAATTGGAAACGTTTTTGAAATTTTGTATGCATTGTCTGTCTGAATCGCAAAAGACATTTTTTGGGTTTCATGCCCTTTAAACCCCTTCAATGTACCCTGTACGCCGACCGTCCGTGGAGCTTCCAAGGCTGTAGGAGGACGGGTCTCACCAACAGTGGCGAGACTGCTCTGTGTCTGCTTGCTCCGCTGCTGAGGCATGCAGAAATAGCACAGTCTCGCTGCTGTTGGGGAGGCCCATGTTCCTGCAGCCCGGGAAGCACTTCAGAGGGTCAATGTACAGGCTACGGCAGCCGTCACAAAGGGGTTAAAGGGCCATTAAACACTAAATACATTTAATGGGGCCCTCTCTAATTATGGGTGCTGTCATTTTAGAACCTAGGTTTCACTGCAGGTATTTGAAGGAGAGTTGCTGCACATGAGCAAACACTTCAGCACTGGAATGCAGTGGATGCCAGATTCACACAATGCAGCACCCATGACAAGAGAAACGCAGGCAGTAACCTCAACGCTATGCTTATAAAATGCACCCATGACTAGAGAAACGCAGGCAGTAACCTCAACACTATGCTTATAAAATGCACCCATAACTAGAGAAACGCAGGCAGTAACCTCAACGCTATGCTTATAAAATGCACCCATAACTAGAGAAACGCAGGCAGTAACCTCAACGCTATGCTTATAAATGCATACAGTGTTTTCAATTGCCCTCTAACAGCAAGCCATTTATATTAACTGCCCGTACACTGTTTCTAGGATCAGTAATGTAAAAGAAAAAAGAAAAAAGAAAAAGAAAAAGGGTACTGGATCGGTGGGCTCCGGGACGGTGGGTCATTGCGGAGTTGAGGTTAGCTTAGCGGTCTTTCAAGCAGTGGTACGTTTTCTAACCCAGCTGTGGTATCTTTCTTTTCATGCTCGTGTGTCTGGCTAGTAAAACATATACACAAATAGCAACCCAAAAATGCATCGACATTCGCAAACTTTATTTTATTTCCTGAAAGAAAGAAAGAAGGAAAGAAAGAAAGAAAGAAAGAAAGAAAGAAAGAAAGAAAGAAAGAAAGAAAGAAAGAAAGAAAGAAAGAAAAAAAGAAAGAAAGCCATCTCGAAAACGTTTGGGCTTTCAGTTCTAAGACACTGTTTAATGGATGAAAAAAATCTTAAAGCAGGAAAATAATATGGCTTTTTAATAAAAAAAATGTCTCACATTCTAGAAGCAAGCGCTAGTAGGTGCCCAAGTCTGTATGTTACAAGTCCTTCTCCTATAACTCTGCTGCTTGCAATCCAAATCCGTCCCGTACTCGCTGCAAGGAGAGACACTGACTTCATCACGCCCCAGGACAATTGCTTTTAAGGCTTGCAGAGCATCCTCGCTTCGCCGCCGCAAGCGCTAGTAGGTGCCCAAGTCTGTATGTTACAAGTCCTTCTCCTATAACTCTGCTGCTTGCAATCCAAATCCGTCCCGTACTCGCTGCAAGGAGAGACACTGACTTCATCACGCCCCAGGACAATTGCTTTTAAGGCTTGCAGAGCATCCTCGCTTCGCCGCCCCAACACATTCTTCTAGATATAATAAAAACTATCTCATTGATAGGCTATACACTCCTTTCCTTTGACTTGTGGAGAGTAACACACACGCACAAATACACATGGGAATAAACATGACAAGGGCACTGGATCTGTGTCTGGGAGCTCTTTCTCTTATAGCCCATAAAAGGCCATCATGGAAGTATTAGGGTTGCTTTTTAGATATGTTAGAGACAATGGATACGTCTCTAAAACACCTTCCCCATACTCCTTCCATACATAGATAGACTGTGTATTATTGTTCTATTTAACATAATAAATTCATTTTTTTCTTCAGCAACCAATAGATGGTGCTGTGTTTTTTGCTTGAATGTAAACAGTTTTGTGAATAACTAATAGAGAGAGCTTTTTAATTTGATATACTCTTGGAGTCTTAAAAGGATTACAATTTAATTATTTTATTAATTATTTCTTTTTAATGTTTTTGTGGATCATTTGTTTTTTGGTTTTCTTTGTAACTTTAACTAGAGGCATTTGTTGTATTTTTAGGATAATCTTCCAATCCTATTTCAAAATATGCATAAAGCAAGGTGTCTTATCTTGCTTTGCTGTGCATCCTAGCAGAAACACTGTTCAAGTGTCAAGTCTAACAGGCCAATGGTGTGACCCAACAGGTGCCAGATTCTGTAATACATAAAGAAACAGTTGTATCTTTAAGAGTCCGGTAATACCATTGCAATTAAAAATGCTTGTTCTACTGATAAACAAATGATGTGTAAAAGCAATGAGTGTAAAGAAACACACAAAAAAACTCTGTATTTGGAATGTAAATGACTGTCTATAATTGTTCTATTTAATATAATATTTTGATTATTTTTTCAGCAACCAATAGATGGTGCTGTGTTTTTTGCAAGAATGTAAACAGTTATATGGATAACCAATAGATGGCGCTTTTAAGTTAGATTTACTTTCAGAGTTCTAAAAGGGTTAAAATTTAATCAAGTATTTACTTTTTAATAATTTTATGGATCATTTGTTTTTGGTTTACTTTGTAACTTAAGAAGTTACACTTATCTATTTATTTATTTATCTATTTGTTTATCTATTTATTTATTTGAGTGTACACTTTTTATTGTGCATCTGTTTATTTGTGTGATTTAATATTTTGAAGGTATTTTTTATTTTATAAGGATCTGTTGTATTTGAATAACTGTTGATAAGACTCACCATACATTTATATCTTTTGTATACATATAATAGTCACTTATAGAAGTCTATAGTGAAATATTCTGCTGTATTTCTTTTTTTATTGTTTATGAAGAATTGAGTAGGGCACCCAGCAGCCAATATACATATAATAGTCACTTACAGTCTATTGTGAAATATTCTTCTGTATTTCTTTTTTTATTGTTTATGAAGAGTTGAGGACACCCAGCAGCCAAAACTATCACATATGGAAACGATTGTTGAATCTTTAAGAAAGTCTTGCAATTTTATGTGCACATTGCCCTATCTGGATGTGCTGTGGGTGTCCTAGCAGCAATGTTAATCAAGTGCCAAGTTCAGGAGACCCTGGGTGTACCTCAAAAGATTCCAGTTTCAGTAATACATACAGAAACAAAGAGAGAGTACTATAGTAAAATGTTCACAGTGCCCTATTGGGGTATTCTGTGTCCTAGCAGCAACAATGTTCAAGTGCCAAATCCAGCAGGCTCAGAGTGTGACCTAAAAGGTACCAACTTTTTAATACATATTGAAAAACATATAGAGACCTTTGTTGTATTTTTAGGATAATCTTGAAATCCTATTTCTAAATTTGCATAAAGCAAGGTGTCTTTTCTTGCTTTGCTGTGCATCCTAGCAGAAATACTGTTCAAGTGTCAAGTCTAATAGGCCAATGGTGTGACCCAAAAGGTGCCAGATTCTGTAATACATAAAGAAACAGTTGTATCTTTTAGAGTCCAGTAATACCATTGCAATTAAAAAGGCTTGTTCTACTGATAAACAAATTACATTTAAAGCAATGAGACTTAAGAAACACACACACAAACCCTCTCTAGTTGGAATGTAAATGACTGTGTATAATTGTTCAATTTAATATAATAGATTGGTTTTTTTTCAGCAACCAATAGATGTTGTGTTTTTTGCTATAATGTAAACAGTTATGTAAACAGCCAATAGATGGTGCTTTTTAGTTAAATATACTTTCGAAGTCTTAAAAGGGTTAAAATGTAATTAATTAATTGTTGTTGTTTTTTTGTTTTTTGTTTTTATGGATCATTTGTTTAGTTTACTTTGTAACTTATTAAGAAGAAACACATCTATTTATTTATCTATTTGTTTATCTATTTTTTTATTTGAGTGTACACTTTTTATTGTGCACCTATTTATTTTTGTGATTTAATATTTTGTGGGCATTTTTTATTTTATAAGGATCAGTTGTATTTGAATAACTGTTGATAAGACTCACCATACATTTATATCTTTTGTATACATATAATATTCACTTATAGAAGTCAATAGTTAAAAATATTCTGCTGTATTTCTTTTTTTAATTGTTTATGAAGAATTGAGAAGGACACCCAGCAGCCAAGACTATCACATATGGAAATGATTGTTGAATCATTAAGAAAGTCTTGCAATTTTATATGCACATTGCCCTAAATGCCAAGTTCAGGAGACCCTGGGTGTACCTCAAAAGATGCCAGTTTACGTAATACATTCAGAAACAAAGAGATTGTACTATAATAAAATATTCACAGTGCCCTATTGGGGTATGCTGGGGGTGTCCTAGCAGCAACAATATTCAAGTGCCAAATCCAGCAGTCTCAGAGTGTGACCTGAAAAGTACCAGCCTCTGTGATACATATTGAAAATTGTACTGTTCAAGTGTCAAGTCTAACAGGCCACTGGTGTTCCCCAAAAGGTGCCATATTCTGTAATACATAAAGAAACAGTTGTATCTTTAAGAGTCCGGTAATGCCATTGCAATTAAAAATGCTTGTTCTACTGATAAACAAATGATGTGTAAAAGCAATGAGTGTAAAGAAACACACAAAAAACCTCTGTATTTGGAATGTAAATTACTGTCTATAATTGTTCTATTTAATATAATAGTTTTATTATTTTTTCAGCAACCAATAGATGGTGCTGTGTTTTTTTGCTAGAATGTAAAGAGTTATGTGAATAACCAATAGATGGCGCTTTTTAGTTAGATATACTTTTGGAGTCTTAAAAGGGTTAAAATGTAATTAATATTTTATGGTTTTTATGATTTATTTGTTTTTGGTTTACTTTGTAACTTCTTAAGAAGTTACACATTATTTATTTATTTATTTATTTGAGTGTACACTTTTTATTGTGCATTGTTTATTTGTGTGACTTAGTTTATTTGTGTGATTTTGTGGGCATTTTTTATTTTATAAGGATCAGTTGTATTTGAATAACTTTTGATGATTCACCATACATTTATATCTTTTCTATACATATAATAGTCACTTACAGACTATTGTGAAATATTCTTCTGTATTTCTTTTTTTATTGTTTATGAAGAGTTGAGGACACCCAGCAGCCAAAACTATCACATATGGAAACGATTGTTGAATCATTAAGAAAGTCTTGCAATTTTATATGCACATTGCCCTATCTGGATGTGCTGTGGGTGTCCTAGCAGCAATGTTAATTAAGTGCCAAGTTCAGCAGACCCAGGATGTACCTCAAAAGATGTCAGTTTATGTACTACATACAGAAACAGTGCTATCTTCAAGAGGGAGTACTATAGAAAAATGTTCACAGTGCCCTATTTGGGTATTATGTGGGTGTCCTAGCAGCAACAATGTTCAAGTGCCAAATCAAGCAGTCTCAGAGTGTGACCTAAAAGGTACTCCCAGTGCAAAGATGCTACCAGCCTCCTAGGTGAAATGTGGGCATGGCCATCAATTTCCTTGGTCTACAGTGTGCTGTTGCTTGCTAAAATATTACCAGATCCTTGGCAATCTTCTTGCACAGCCTTGGATGGGCTCATCTACTGGAAGTAGTCTTTTGCAGCTAAGATGAGCACGGTAGAAGAAGGTACTGGCAGGTAAGTGCCATGCCCCATCATAGCCCACAAGCTATAAATATGCCCATGAACAAATTTCAACCTGGGGACATAGTCACAACATTTAACAGTTACTACAGTTTTAGGCACTTTTATTAAAAAAAATTAAAAATTGAGGCACTGCCTATTTAAATTTACTAGGGGTCAGCTTTAGCACACACAGGATTTTAGGTCCTTCTCTGTGACAGGGCTTTAGGCAATATGGAAAAGATTTAAAAGTAAAATATATTCACTGTTGCCAGAGCTATGATTAGTTCTAATATGTGTAGCAGTCTGTATACCACCCTGACAGGCTCCAGGTGTGTCTGTGCTCACTTCCCCATGAAGACATAGAAGGGAAATATACATAATACAGGTCAATAAAAATTACTATAGATCCCTTTGTCAATTCAATACACACTCTAGATAGAGCTCTGATCAGCTCTATTATGTATGTAGGACTGTACTTAACTCTGACAAGCTTAGTTGTCACTGTGTCTCCAAAAAAAACTATGTATGTGCTATTTAGTCTATTACATATTTATTAAAACTATACTTAAAAGATCATTAATAGATTTGAATAACAACTTTTAAAATGAGTTACTCAGGTCTTAGGCTCATATTTCAATTGTAATGTCAGCATGACTGTGCACTGTTAGAAAAAAGGGTACGGTTGGGGTCCGTTTGTGAACACTTAGGGTACAACTGCTGTGGTTGTACCCTCAATGGATCATAATTACACCATTTAGCAGTAAATAAGGTACAAACATGTTTCCAACTGTCAAAGGGTCCATGTCTGTACCATTTAATCCCCCCAAAAAGGTATAATCAATCACTTGTGTGACTAAAATGTTGAGGGGGAATGGGGATGGGTGGTTCAAGGCTGCCAAACCCTGCGAGTCCATATCATTTGTACACCTCAATTATTCATATTCACATAACCGTCAGTCACCCAAAATGAATGCAACATACATGTTGTGCAGCAAAATAATTATGTTCAATCGTTGTTGGTAATATGTCCGAAGTGGGCAATGGCCCAAATGGCAAACAAGCACTTATCATTTTAATGTTTATATTTAGAGCATCAAGATGTTAACTCTTAAAGTGAAGGTCAATTTTCATCAATGAGTGCCCGGTTTTTAAAAATACTTTTAAAAACAGGGGCACTTTCATTGATAAAAATTAACATTGCACTGGATTTGAAGAAATACTTACCTTTTACTTCTGCAAAACCGGATCGCCGATCTCAGCCTCAGTTCCTCGGTACTGACATCAGAAATGACGAAAACCGGCTTCCTCCAATTATGGCTTGCACCCCAGAGCGTCCAGCTCGTGATGCCTGGCTGTGATTGGAGGAAGCCAGTTTCGTCATTGCTGCGGTCTACAGCAGGAAGAAGAAGGAGGGGGATCGTCGATCCGGCTTTGCAGGAGTAAAAGGTAAGTATTTCATCAAATCCAGTGCAATGTTAATTTTCATCAATGAAAGTGCCCCTGTTTTTAAAAGTATTTTTAAAAACCGGGCACTCATTGATGAAAATTGACCTTCATTTTAAACATAAAGAAAATGCATTAACTAAAATTACAAAGAAAAACATTTGTTTTAAACTCTATAAAATAAAGAAGAGCTGTTTAAGAATTGTAACCGTTCCCCAGTCACAAACATGGACATTGTGTAACATGCCATAGCGCCATCTGTTGGTTGAAAGTTCCTTGACATGTGTAACACTGCTCCATCTATTGGTAGTAGGTTCATCACCAAAGTGTGTACTAGGGAAATGGATTAATTTGCATATATTTTGCATAGAGTGACAATTCAATGTATGGTTGTCAGTTTTATCATTTATCCCTCCCAGAATCCCTCTTCTTTTTTTAGAGTTAAATTTTATTATTATGTTGTTTTCTATATGTTTTCTATATATTTATGTTTTATGTGGCATGTCACCCTAAATTAAATTGGGTGGTTTTAGAGTCTGTAGCAGTTTTTGGAATGGCTACAATTAAATAAGTATACAAACTTTTTTTTTTAAAGCTGCAGTGTGGCTATTGTAATACTGCTTGAAAAACTGAATGCATACTTGAATGTTATATGATAAATTTAATGGAACTGCATTTGTAATATGCTGTGTTGAGTACAAAATTGCCATCATGATGTACAAAGGGCTTGTCACTGGGGCAGTACACTTAAAAGGCAAGATTTGAACAATTTTTTAAGGGTTCAATATGGTACCATATGACTGAGGTCCAATCTAGTCACCAAAGGTACATATTTGCCTTTGAAAGGTACAATCTGCAAGGGTACCAATTTGTACCCATTTTAAAGGGTACAGCAGGTGTACCTTTGAGGGTACTGCCCCAGTGACAAGCTGTTGTACCCCTAAAGGTACAATTTTTTCACATTTTTTCTGACAGTGTGGATGGCATTGGATTATTACTGCTATGTAACCAAAGTCGCTTCTTTCTCCTATCAAAAAAATGGACCTCTCCCTCCTTGTGGTGTAGTAGCGTTTCCAATGTGCATTTATCCATATTACTGGCTTCTTTCACATGGGACTCTTCTTTTTATGCTGCATATATACTGCACAACTCCTTCATGACTTCACATTTTAAAAATACAGACAGGAAGGAATGAGGAGTAATTATTAGCAGTAAAGAAAGCCCAGATGTGTTATGAACATATCAGTGTTGCTACTAGGCTGCATCATGTGTTGGGTCCCAAAGCACAGAAAAAAGCACTCTATACTCACCTGCTGTTGGCCCTGAGGCATGTTAAGGATTGCTCTACACACTTTTTGTTAGGTCTGGAGTTATGGATGGCAAGCATGCTAATTCTTGGATGGCTGTGGCAGTAGAAGTCCCAGTGTAGTGGAGGTCCAGAAGAGGCAGAGCCACACAGACATGCTATGCGTGATGGCTGCTCTTACATGGGAACAGTGCTTAGCATCAGGGCCGGCCATAGTCATTGTGGGGCCCGAGGAAGGAGGACAAAATGGGACCCCCTATCTCCCCGCCCCCAACCACACACCTCAACCGCGCCCCCAAATTTCTTTAAATGAAAAAAAGGAGATATATATATGGTAATGCACAACATTTAAAAAAAAAAAATTCCACAAATGTGGAGCACTATAACATTGTATATATTGCAATATACCATTTTTACTATTGGAACAACAATATTTCTATATAAAATGCATTTTGATTAGGAACAGTTGAACTGACCCTTATTTTTATTTGTTTCCTTTTTATGATAGCAAGGACATGTACATAACAGTAATTCAAACCTTGTTACAACCCAAATAAACAGTCATGCATACTATAAAAGTATTAACAGAGAGGTCATGATAATTCCTTAATCAAAAATATGTAAGCATACAAATAAAGCTTATTCAAAACAATTATAAGCATATTAAATACATGTCTAAACCTTTTAATGGTTACATGACAAACTTTAGTTTGATATTACATTTGAATTGATCCTTAATTATCATAAGGGACTACTCTTTAACAATAAAATAGATAAAGATAGTGGACTTTGAAGACTACCTGAGCAGTGTTTCAACAAATTCCCTTTAAAGGAACCTGGATATATATTAACCCACAAAAAGTATTTGATAGTGGAATTACTATTCCTACAATATAAATAGAGAACAAGAAGTATGACATCAGTCAATGAGAGTTGAGCAGTTAAATTGTTGGAATGATGGTGATCAATTAAATAAAGATAGGCAAGAACATGTACTGTTACAGTTTACACATGGATAATGGTTTGAAGACTACCTTAGCAGTGTTTCAACAAATTCTCTTTAGACTTTTTGACTGATCTAGCGCTACTTCTTTCTTGTGCAATAATGACACATGAAAAACAGAAAGGAAAGGACTGTGCTTTTTAGCCACAACATTGATAATTTAATTTTTTGTGATATATAATTTATTATGAAATAATGTTTCCTCCAGTCTTTTTTTTTTTAAAAAAACTTCACTGACTTTACTCCAGGTAGACTGTTGCCTTCTGTAGCCCCTGCCAACAATCTGAAAACTGACCAAAATAATTGATGATGATGTAAATTTCTGCTGTTGTAAATAATGCCCCAGTGAAGTGAGTTCTGTTTTAAGGATTCAAATCTAGTTCCACTTAAAGGTACATTTTAGTTCAAAAGTTACATGATAACAAATCAGGACATGTACTATTATTTTGTTGAATAATTATTTCAGTCTCCCCTCTAGCTCTATGTTGATAGTTTCATATTTTTTCAATATATAATATTAATCTGAATTTTGAAAATGTAGATAAATTATATATATATATATATATATATATATATATATATATATGTTTAAACTATACACATAGAGCTAGAGGGGAGGGATGAGATCATCAATCAACAAAATACTAGTGCACGCCCTGATTTGCTAAGCGCGTTGCAGGTAGCTACTAGTAGAAGCTAGTGCTAAAATTAAATGCTTCAAATAGGTCATATAGCGTTTGAACTATAATGTACCTTTAAGTGGAACAGTATATAAATTCTTAAAACACTATCGCCTAGATTACGAGTTTTGCGTTAGAAGGGGTGCGTTAGTTACGCGTCTTTTATTTCCTTAGCGCACTGTTTTTAACGTAGGTATTACGAGTCTCAAAAGAAGCTCCTAATGCGTTGCGGTAACACGACTACCGCGTTTATTTATAGGCGTAATCACGCTCGCGTTAAACAGTCTCCCATAGAGATCAATGAGAAATCAGAGAAGCACGCATTTTTCACCTAACACTCGATTTCACAAGGAATACACACTGCTCTGTCATATTACGTATACCACATAATGCACAACAAAAACACACAGCAAATGTACTAAAAACAATCATGCAACACAGCACAGATGAATTACCCATTCACAAGCGGGAATTTTTTTTTTTACAATAAACAAGGAATACAGATATACCTTACGATCCTACAACACGGAACAAAACAACACGAAAAAATAAATGCACACTCATACACAAACAAAACACTTGCATTCAACATTGCGCAATATTAGTACAAACAAACATTTACAACACTTCACAAATACTACACCATCACAAATCAACATTTATATTTACACATAATACTTTTGGACAATGTTATGGAAAACGATCACTATGACATCATCGCATTCTACACATTCCACAAATACTAACTCAATATGAGCATGCGCAAATTCACACAACTAATACACATTGCACACATACTAATTACCAACAAAGCACACCTGAACAGAATTTACAAGGCAAACCGGTACATCATTAAACATTTACATAGGGTATATAAGCACGCCACAAGCATCGCTTCTTTGACTGTGTTGCTGGTGGGTTTTTGGAGATTAGAGAGAGAGATTTAGTGCCTTATTGTGAGAGTTAGTGTTAGTGTGAGAGAGTGAGCTAGTGTTATTGTGCGAGTTAGTTAGTGGTAGCGTGAGTCAGTGGTAGCGTGAGTCAGTGGTAGCGTGAGTCAGTGGTAGCATGAGTCAGTGGTAGCGTGAGTTAGTGGTAGCGTGAGTTAGTGGTAGTGTGAGTTAGTTAGTGGTAGTGTGAGAGAGTTAATTAGTTGGTGGTAGTGTGAGAGAGTTAGTTAGTTGTTGGTAGTGTGAGAAAGTTAGTTAGTTGTAGTGTGAGATAGTAAGAGAGCGGTAGTGAGCAAGAGTTGGTTTGGCTGTATACTTAACACATTTACACGCAAACACATTCAATACATACATACACTTATCAACAACACTACATACACTCCATACCCCATACCCTCTCATACTACACTCCATACCCCATTCCCTGTAGTCCCATTCCCTGTAATACCATACCCCATTCCCTTTCATCCCATACCCCATTCCCTGTAAGCCCATATCCATCCCATAGTTAGATTTTGTTTACATATCCTCATTTTAGTCTTCTCATACATTTTTGTTTGTTAAATACTCCTTACCCTCTTTTATTTATATCCCTTTCACACTTTGAGCACTTTTTGTTGTTGTTGTTGTTGTTGTTGTTGTTGTTGTTGTTGCATTTTTGTTATTTATTTTGACCCCCTTTCATTTGGCCACATTCACTTTTTGATAGAGTATGTCAGGAGGAGGGGATAGGGGGAGGGGGAGAGGAACAGGACAGGAAGGGGGACAGGAAGTGGGGGAGGAAGCGGTGGGTCGACCCGGCCACTTGGTTCAAGATGAACAAGTGGCTGGGCCCAGTGGAGGCCAGCGTAGAGCTTCACAGTCCAGGAAACAGAGGACACCATCACAGGGGAAAGCCAAGTTGACTAGGGAGGCGATGTATACCATGGAGGAGAAGGAGGCCCTCATAGAGGCATATATGCAGAGGGCTAGGAGGCTGCAGGCTCAGAAGGCCACCCCTAGGGAGAAGAGGAAGCTATGGCTGGAGATAACAGATGCAGTTAATGCAGTGGGGGCCCATAACAGGGATGTCGAGTCAATAAAGCATCGCTACCGGGACTGCAAAATGGAACTAAAAAAAAAAATATCGAGGGAGTACCAATACGCAAGAGGGACCGGTGGCGGACCAGAAATTACCGTCGAGTATCCCCAATGGGAGGAAATGTTGCGTCCCAGCATCTCCGAGGTGGCCATAGTCGGGATCGGAGGACTCGATACCGGGAACTTGCCACTCTCATCTGACGGTAAGCTCATTTAATAATCTTGTAACATCAAAAATAAAGAATGTATTTAAGGATATGATTAATGCTATTACGCTTTTTAACACATTATTACGTAAACGCATTCACAATTACCTTGCGATTACATTAGTATCTAGGCTACAGGTTAGGTGTGCATTTAAACAGACTAAAAACAAATGCAAAAACATTCAGATTGACCAGATAGATATCAGAAACACGGTTTTGAAAATGCGGAAATCGTATTGATGGTTATATTTCAAAGTGGATTAATGAGGCTGCATTTGTAATTCTATTGTAAGCAAAAGCATTTACATCTTTATTTGGAACTATGCTAATATATAAATTTCTCTCTTTTTACAATATACAGAGTCTGGGGAGGAGGCAGCACAGCAACTACAGGCTCCTCCTTCACCCAGGTATGAGAGAGTGGTGGAGATGACTCGCCACCTCATGGAGACATCCCTCTATACTCCTCCTCTGAAGAAGCCCCCACTGCACCAGCAGCCCCTCCTGCACCAGCAGCCCCTACTGCACCAGCAGCCCACCATGCACCAGCAGCCCGCCGTGCACCAGCAGCTCCTCAGGAGGAGATTGCAGAGGTGCAGATATTACAAGATTTTCAAGAACAGATGCGTGCCTCCCGGAGGGAAAATCTTGAAAGCAGAAGACAGCAGACAGAAGACATTCATGCCATTCGATAAGGCCAAAGAGAGATTATACAAAGCCTAAGAGAGATTATCCAAGGACAAAAAGAGATGTTGCTTACTCTCAAAGCTATGTTGCAGGTCCACCGGGAGGCGCATAATGCGCCATCTGCTGCTGGGCCATCTGCTGCTGGGCAATCTGCTGCTGGGCCATCTGATCCTGGGCCATCTGATCCTGGGCCATCTGCTGCTGGGCCATCTGCTCTTGTGCCATCTGCTGCTGGGCCATCTGATCCTGGGCCATCTGCTGCTGGGCCATCTGCTCCTGGTACTCCTCAATCTCCTCCTCAGCCGGGTCATCCCAGTACTCCTCCTTCCCCTCTTCCCCAAACATCTCCAATGAGAACTCTTCGGAGGGGGCAGTTTCCCCCCCCCCCAGAGCCTCTGCCTCGTGGGAAGAGGGGAAGGAAGAGGAAGTAAGTATTTTTTGGTATCTATATTTTTATTTATTTAATGTGTAATGGATAGGTATGTGATGATGTGGTCTTCTTACACTTGTGGACCACACTCTGTATATAATCTGCTTCTATGGGACTGGGTCCATGGAGGAAGATTGTTTGCAGAGTGTGGGTTACAAGTGTGTGGACACCACATCATCACATACCTATCCTTGTTGATTACATTGATTGGTTTCTGTGATGTGATGTCCAAACTGTTTCCCTAATCTCAAACAAAATGACCATTACAATTATACATGATGGCATATTACTGTTTGAATGCCAACAACACAGCTTAAAGGGACAGTCAGAACATTATTGTTGTTTACAAAGAAAACACTTTATTATGCATTATCAAGTTTGGAAAAACAATACTTAGAGAAATACACCTTTTACTTCTGTGATTAACCTTGTATCTATGCCTATGAAAAATGACCACTTATTTATGTTCTTTTAAAAGACCAACATTTCAGCCAATCACTGATCAATCCAGGGTAACTATACTGTATGAGCTCAATGTTTTCTATATGAAAATGCAAATAAAATGCCCTCTAGTGGTCAAAATGCATTCATATTAGATGCACTCTTCAAGATCTAAGAAATGAGCAGATGAACCTCCTAGGTTTAGCTATCAACTAAGAATAACAAGAGAACTAAGAGAAATTGGTGATAAACGTTTGAGATATTTTTGAAAAAATTGCATTTTTGGACATTAAAATCTTTACTGTTTTTCTTGACTGTCCCTTTAAAAAAATAACGTATGCTAAAATATACTAATCCTTAGGGATTGTTGGTATATCTACATGTACTTGTTCAAACAAGAAAATATTGGAATAGTATACTAAGCCTGTATGCCATATTTCTATTGACGTGTTAAATAAAGTCTATTTTCTTAAAGAGACATTATTGTGTTTGAATTATTTCTGAAAGCCATTTCATTTAGAAGGAATATCGTTTCAGGTCCTTTTACTAGTTACTTTAGAAATATATGCTCACACTAATATATTTGGAGATTAACCAATGTGAAACTCATACATGACACAATACTGAGCATTTACATTAGCGGGACAGTATACAATAATTTTCAGAGAACTGCTTGTAATAGACACTACTATAAACAACAAGATGACCACATACTGATATCAAAATCCATGAGAAAACGGTTTAAAGACTTACTTAGAAAATCTGTTTAGCTATGTTGAAAAGTTGGCTTGAAAGCCCATTCCAAGTGGGAAATAAGACAATCCCCCTTCCCTTGCATATGACCCTTTACACAAACAGGAGCAAGCTGGAGAAGGTAGCTGATGGTACTCACATCAAACTTTGAGGCTTGGGTAGGAGTCAGAAAATCACAGCAATGGTATTTAAACATAAGCAAAACTAGACATTGATTATAAAAAGGACTATATAAATAGATCGAAAAAACATATATGTGTTGAAAAAATGAGTGTAAAATATCCCTTTAATAAAAAATAACATGACATAACATCTAGAATAAGTAGGCATCTCATATATTTAGCATATGATAAAGGTCAGTGCATATTGCTTACTTGATTGAAATACAATAGCGCATCTTTAGGAATTAGATTTGTAGAAAATTCAACACAACACAGTCATTATTTATAAAAAGGAAAATATTGTTGACAAACATATTAAACAAGATGGACTATATTCATGGATTTGCACTTGCCTCAAAATATCTTATGCAGGAAAACATATTGCTTTCATTCGTTTATTCAACAAGACAGCCATCAAAAGAGATTTTTGTGTTCTTTATCATCTATGGTTCAACAATGTACATGATTCACACAATCCATACTCTACATGGTTTTAAACTTGTCTTCTCATTAACAAACCTGGGTTACGTGCAAATTTAAATATTGCGGGACTACATAATCCAATCAGATGGATTTAACACCTTGGCATGTGATGTCTTAATTAACATGGCGCATCATTGATCGCGTAAAAACGCCATCTAATCTATGGTGCATCCTTTATCGCGTAAAAACACCATCCAATCAAAGGCGCATCCTTGATCGCGTAAAAACGCCATCCAATCTATGGCGCATCGTTGATCGCGTAAAAACGCCATCCAATCAAAGGCACATCCTTGATCGCGTACAAAACGTCAGCCAATACAAGGACTCATTTGACAGCTTGGCATGTGACGTCTTAAGCAACATGGCGCATCCGAGATCGCGTTAAAACGAAGCAGAGGATTATTAACTATTTAGCAAGCAGCAGGGTTTAAATAGACCTGAAAACAACATTTTATGTTACAAGATTATGTAGGACATTGCAATTTGAAATACATTTTCACATTGAATTTTAATCTTTGGATTATTGTGTTTCATGTCCCTTTAAATGAGAAATAATCCTAGGAGATACATTATGAAAATAGGAATTGTTTATAAATTATATGTTACCTATAGCTATGGTGTCCATCTTTACCATTTAAAAAGGGACACATGAGAAATACATATGTCAGGGATGTTTTAAGATATGTTAAGATTTATTTGGAATAACAATAATGACACATGTATTGATCAAACGTGTCACTTATTCAAGTTGAAATATGGTCAGCCTACCTATAGCAATATATAGTAGGATAATTAAAGAGAAAAAAGAATGAGAAAGATATTAATCATCTAAAATATGCACATTACACACAGTGAATGATTTTGGTACACTACTACAATAAGATATAAGTGAAATTGGAATACATGTGCTGTCAACATTCAAATAAGAGTCTGTTTTTATAAATATTATATGTCCATGTTGATGTAAAAAGGACACAAATACATTAGAAATGCATAACCATTCCTTAAAAATTGTGGTCAGCATCACTTAAAGGGACATGAAATACAAACAATTAAGTTTCAGGATTCACAGAGAGGATACTATTTACATCAAATTTTCAATTTACATTTATTATTATTATAATGATTATCTCATTATATCAATCCTGGGATCATTTGTTAAAGGTGCATAAATTCACGAATAGTTTAGAAATGAACACATGGATGTGAAAAAAAAGAATATATATATATATATATATATACAACAGCAATATATATAGAGAACTTCAGTCCTATGCTAATCATAATCTTGCAAAGATAAACCTTTATGAAAAGTATATCAAGAAAATGAATCAAATTCAATTTGAGATGTAAATATTAAATTTATTGACAATTGTATTATATTTATGTGAATCATAAGAATGCACAAGCACCAAGGTAATCCCCACCTGTGGGTATGCAACAAACTGTTTGCAGGTGTCCTAGCTATTAGACCGGCACCATGGTCCAAAGTATACAGTTCAAAGGAGTGATATAGCCGCACCACCAACTGTATTTAAAACATTATTGCTTTATTGTGCCAATTAAAACAGATAAAGCACAATAAAGCAATAATGTATTATATTTATGAATCATATAATGTATTATATTTATGAATCATGAAAGACCATTATTTTGTTTCATGTCCCTTTAAGGATTAACCACATAAACTATAGATTTCAATCAATGACATGAATAAAGAGGACAAATAATATTGGAATGACATTTATTTTATTATTAAGTCATAAAACATAAAGAAATAATATAACGTTACAAAAAAACATATTGAAAAATCTGCCCCATTGGAGCCATTTGACAAGGTAAAAGAGTGCATCACAGTCTTTGGAGGGAGTTGACAAGGGCCAACACAGCCCCATTGGAGCCATTTGACAAGGTAAAAGAGTGCATCACAGTCCTTGGAGGGAGTTGACAAGGGCCAACAAAGTCCAACACAGTCCCATTGGAGCCATTTGACAAGGTAAAAGAGTGCATCACAGTCCTTGGAGGGAGTTGACAAGGGCCAACACAGCCCCATTGGAGCCATTTGACAAGGTAAAAGAGTGCATCACAGTCCTTGGAGGGAGTTGACAAGGACCAACACAGCCCCATTGGAGCCATTTGACAAGGTAAAAGAGTGCATCACAGTCCTTGGAGGGAGTTGACAAGGGCCAACACAGCCCCATTGGAGCCATTTGACAAGGTAAAAGAGTCCATCACAGTCCTTGGAGGGAGTTGACAAGGGCCAACACAGCCCCATTGGAGCCATTTGACAAGGTAAAAGAGTGCATCACAGTCCTTGGAGGGAGTTGACAAAGACCAACAAAGGCCAACACAGCCCCATTGGAGCCATTTGAAAAGGTAAAAGAGTGCATTACAGTCCTTGGAGGGAGTTGACAAGGGCCAACACAGCCCAATTGGAGCCATTTGGCATGATAAAAGAGTGTAACAAGCACAAGAAAAAAAACAAAAAGGCCAAATAGCAACAACAACTGTAAACATGGTAGCTTAGGGTTTATTTTATCGGTAAGTATTTATTTTTAAATAGGATTAATTTATTTAATTATGTTAAATTAATTTTGTTTAATTTAAATTATATTTAAGTTAGGGGGGTGTTAGGGTTAGGGTTAGACTTAGGTTTAGGGGTTAATAACTTTATTATAGTGGCGGCGACGTTGGTGGCGGCAGATTAAGGGTTAATAAATTTAATATAGTTGCGGCAACGTTGGGGGGGCAGATTAGGGTTTAATAACTATAATGTAGAGTTCGGCGATGTTGGGGGCAGCAGATTAGGGGTTCATTAGTATAATGTAGGTGGCGGCGGAGTCCGGAGCGGCAGATTAGGGGTTAATAAGTGTAATATTAGGGGTGTTTAGACTCGGGGTTCATGGTAGGGTGTTAGGTGTAGACATAAAATGTATTTCCCCATAGGAATCAATGGGGCTGCGTTAGGAGCTGAACGTTGCTTTTTTGCAGGTGTTAGGTTTTTTTCAGCCGCCTATATCAAGAAAATGAATCAAATTCAATCTGAGATGTAAATATTAAATTTATTGACAATTGTATTATATTTATGTGAATCAAAAGAATGCACAAGCACCAAGGTAATCCCCACCTGTGGGTATGCAACAAACTGTTTGCAGGTGTCCTAGCTATTAGACCGGCACCATGGTCCAAAGTATACAGTTCAAAGGAGTGATATAGCCGCACCACCAACTGTATTTAAAACATTATTGCTTTATTGTGCCAATTAAAACAGATAAAGCACAATAAAGCAATAATGTATTATATTTATGAATCATATAATGTATTATATTTATGAATCATGAAAGACCATTATTTTGTTTCATGTCCCTTTAAGGATTAACCACATAAACTATAGATTTCAATCAATGACATGAATAAAGAGGACAAATAATATTGGAATGACATTTATTTTATTATTATGTCATAAAACATAAAGAAATAATATAACGTTACAAAAAAACATATTGAAAAATCTGCCCCATTGGAGCCATTTGACAAGGTAAAAGAGTGCATCACAGTCTTTGGAGGGAGTTGACAAGGGCCAACACAGCCCCATTGGAGCCATTTGACAAGGTAAAAGAGTGCATCACAGTCCTTGGAGGGAGTTGACAAGGGCCAACAAAGTCCAACACAGTCCCATTGGAGCCATTTGACAAGGTAAAAGAGTGCATCACAATCCTTGGAGGGAGTTGACAAGGGCCAACACAGCCCCATTGGAGCCATTTGACAAGGTAAAAGAGTGCATCACAGTCCTTGGAGGGAGTTGACAAGGACCAACACAGCCCCATTGGAGCCATTTGACAAGGTAAAAGAGTGCATCACAGTCCTTGGAGGGAGTTGACAAGGGCCAACACAGCCCCATTGGAGCCATTTGACAAGGTAAAAGAGTCCATCACAGTCCTTGGAGGGAGTTGACAAGGGCCAACACAGCCCCATTGGAGCCATTTGACAAGGTAAAAGAGTGCATCACAGTCCTTGGAGGGAGTTGACAAAGACCAACAAAGGCCAACACAGCCCCATTGGAGCCATTTGACAAGGTAAAAGAGTGCATTACAGTCCTTGGAGGGAGTTGACAAGGGCCAACACAGCCCAATTGGAGCCATTTGGCATGATAAAAGAGTGCAACAAGCACAAGAAAAAAAACAAAAAGGCCAAATAGCAACAACAACTGTAAACATGGTAGCTTAGGGTTTATTTTATCGGTAAGTATTTATTTTTAAATAGGATTAATTTATTTAATTATGTTAAATTAATTTTGTTTAATTTAAATTATATTTAAGTTAGGGGGGTGTTAGGGTTAGGGTTAGACTTAGGTTTAGGGGTTAATAACTTTATTATAGTGGCGGCGACGTTGGTGGCGGCAGATTAAGGGTTAATAAATTTAATATAGTTGCGGCAACGTTGGGGGGGCAGATTAGGGTTTAATAACTATAATGTAGAGTTTGGCGATGTTGGGGGCAGCAGATTAGGGGTTCATTAGTATAATGTAGGTGGCGGCGGAGTCCGGAGCGGCAGATTAGGGGTTAATAAGTGTAATATTAGGGGTGTTTAGACTCGGGGTTCATGGTAGGGTGTTAGGTGTAGACATAAAATGTATTTCCCCATAGGAATCAATGGGGCTGCGTTAGGAGCTGAACGTTGCTTTTTTGCAGGTGTTAGGTTTTTTTCAGCCGGCTCAACCCCATTGTTTCCTATGGGGAATTTGTGCACGAGCACGTTTTGCCAGCTTACCGCTACCTTAAGCAACGCTGGTATTACAGTGAGATGTGGAGCTAAATTTGGCTCAACGCTCACTTTTCTGAGACTAACACCGGCTTGAAGAAAACTTGTAATACCAGCATTGTTTAAAGTGAGCGCTGGAAAAAAAAGGCTCATTAGCAACGCAAGTCTTTACCGACAAAACTCATAATCTAGGCGATTGCTTGCAGTCTTATCCAACATCGAACAATGCTGAATTTTATCAATGAAATCGTCTTGGGAATTAATGTCAGAGATGTTGTGAGAGAGCAACAACATGATTGGAGAGTTCTGCTTGATCCATTTAAATAGGCTTGTTATTTTGTAAGGTTTACTGTGAACGAATCAAATATGCAGAACTTAGTAAGTAATCCTTTACTAATATCTAGGTATTTCTGGCAAACTGTATAAGGTTTGCCTGTAGCTACGAGTATGCAACACAGTTTGTTATTCTTAAAAAGAAACGGTATGCATATGTAGCAATTTGATGTAACAAACCGAGAAGCAATCAGGAAACTGGTATATACTGAGTTAACTTCTTAGAATGCTGGAATGTGATCACGAAGCACATATCGTTAACAGATATTAAAGAGAAACACACATAGTAAGTACGTAAGCATTGAAATATAAAAATAAATAACCACAAAAAGAGTAACAGACAGCAGATAGTAAAAATGAAAGGGGAGTTGAAAAAGAATTATGAAGCTGGAGTGAGAGTAATTCCTACACAAAATCGCAACTCCAAAACAGTCCTAGTAATTATGCAGAATATTCACAATTGCACAGTAATAAAGAGCCGTAAGGTTATAGCAGCCAAAATGTATACATTTGTGGTTTGTTGTCCGCAATGTACCTGAATTGTTTGACCGTGAAGATGGTGCTGTGCTGGAGGTGGTCTGAACAGCTGATCAAATGGGTGATGTTGAATAGAGGTTGCACAGGAATCGTCCTTAGCTGTAGAGAGATCCGTAATGAAACGGTAGTAGAAAACAACTGAAGATCCTTAGTCAAGATGCAATAAGGAAGGCTTGCTTGTCGGAATACGTCCAAAGCACAGGAGGTAGGGCAACAAGTAATAACAAGCAACTAGGTGATACAGTGTTATAAATGGTATAGGTCCTTCCCCCAATTAAAGAAACAGTTAGCTGACAGACAAGAATACAACATACACAGACCTAGCTATCCATATTTAGTATTTGTGGCAAGAGGCCATCTTTCCATAGTAAAGCCTGTCTCTTGTGGTCGTGGCCATAAATATCTGAGGGCCAAGTCTGTAGGGGTCACAGTCGGGCTAATGGGTGGGGGGACGTCCCCAGGTCGTGCCCTGGGGGTACCCCACTGCATGGGATTGATGGCTAAAAATCCTTTAGGACATTTGCGTCTCCCAGACAAAATGGGATGGAGCCTTGTTTTGGGGCTCCACCTTTCAACCTTTCAATTCCAACAACACGTGGCCCGACCTCTAGTCATATGAAGCCAATATTTTGCTAGGCCTTGAATGCCACCACCAGTTAATGTTTAAAGTTATGACTTCAGTTGAAGTCGGGTTTGTTTAAAGTTAAATAAACGTGACCATGATATGGTCTTATACCCAGATCTCTGTGTCTGTGTCTTTATTCTAAGTTAGTATTATAAAAATATATTATTTAGGTTAAGGGAGTGTAACTACCAAGTAGAGCATCAGTCCTTATGGGAGTGTAAGGTAGCAAAGTCTCCTGAAACGTAATTAAGGGTCTGTGCAATCTATAGGTAGTGAAAATCCCTGGTTATGTGTGTGATGGCAACATTTTTGCAAAATGAGTGGAGGGCACTGACTTACCAGTTACAAGGCTAGGTCTAGAAGGATCCAGCCTCTTCTTCCTGGGATTTTCAGCAGAGAAAGTTTTCCATCCCTCCCCATGGAAAATGTTTGTTTCCGAAATTAGTGGCGTCATTCAGGCAGATGGCTTCCCTAGAGGTTGCTGGTCCCTTAGGCTAAAGGCAGGGATAGGTTTAGAGGGTCTAATCTTTGTGAGACCTTAGCGCTTAACTTTGATGCTTCCTGGAAAAAAATTGCAGCAGGGTTTTTTCTTTCCAGTGCCTTATAGGTTAAAGCTGAGATAATTATATATCTCCTAAAGGCGGGAGGTCGTGGCCATAAATATCTGAGGGCAGAGTCTGTAGGGGTGACAGTTGGGCTAATGGGCGGGGGGACGTCCCCAGGTCATGCCCTGGGGGTACCCCACCTCGTGGGACTGCTGGCTGAAGATCCTTTAGGACATTTGTACCTCCTAGACGGAATAGGGCGGAGCCTCATTTTGGGGCTTCCCCTTTCAATCTTTCAATTCCAACAACACCTGGCCCGACCTCTAGTCATATAGAGCCAATATTTTGCTAGGCTTCGAATAATTCCACCAGTTAATGTTTAAAGTTATGACTTCAGTTGAAGTCTGGTTTATTTAAAGTTAAATAAACATGGCCATGATATGGTCTTATACCCAGCTCTCTGTGTTTCTGTCTTTATTCTAAGTTAGTATTATAAAGTTGTTATGTTAAGAGAGTAGAGCATCAGTCCTTATGGTCTTAAATGCCACTCCAGGATTTAGCTCCAAGTTACTCTATTATTATTGTGTGTAGCAGAAGCTGGCTATCGCCTCATGGGTTTGTAGCATATTTGGGGTATTTAACCCCATGTAAATTTGTAGCATGAAAAATGGGTATGTAGCTAATGGTCTGATAATAAATGTTTTAAACTAGCTATTTCTTTTCAGCCTTTCATTCATCTATTTTAAGCTTAAAATTTATTTTTCTTTGGGCGACCTCTGGGATGTAAGAGGACCTGATGTACTTAAGCTCTCCGCTGTAGCGAGATTATTTATTGTCTGGTCAGTACTGCAGGGCCTTTAATTTTAGACGGACAAGTTTACCTTACTATACCAGGTTCTTGATGTGAAGGAGAGACACCTAAATTACAATATAATGCCAGTAGTCAGTCTGTTTACAGATACATATTAAATACTCACACTCCTTAAGTGGTTGAGACAGATTAATGTCAATTGGTTACTGTATCAGATAAACCAGTGAAAGATACACAATATAAAATAAAGCACATATATGGCAACAGAGCCCTCAAAAATGCTGGACTGCAGCATCTATATTAGTAGAACAGCTATTGTGTATAAACATAGGCCTAGATTTAGAGTTTTGTCGGTAAGGACCCGCGTAGCTAACGCCGGCTTTTTTCTGGCCGCACCATAAAAATAACTCTGGTATTGAGAGTCCACATAAAGGCTGCGTTAGGCTCCAAAAAAGGAGCGTAGAGCATTTTTAACGCAGCTTCAACTCTCGATACCAGAGTTGCTTACGCAAGCGGCCAGCCTCAAAAACGTGCTCGTGCACGATTCCCCCATAGGAAACAATGGGGCTGTTTGAGCTGAAAAAAAACCTAACACCTGCAAAAAAGCAGCGTTCAGCTCCTAACGCAGCCCCATTGTTTGCTATGCGTAAACACTTCCTACGTCTGCACCTAACACTCTAACATGTACCCCGAGTCTAAACACCCCTAACCTTACACTTATTAACCCCTATTCTGCCGCCCCCGCTATCGCTGACCCCTGCATATTATTATTAACCCCTAATCTGCCGCTCCGTAAACCGCCGCTACTTACATTATCCTTATGTACCCCTAATCTGCTGCCCTAACATCGCCGACCCCTATATTATATTTATTAACCCCTAATCTGCCCCCCACAACGTCGCCTCCACCTGCCTACACTTATTAACCCCTAATCTGCCGAGCGGACCGCACCGCTACTATAATAAAGTTATTAACCCCTAATCCGCCTCACTAACCCTATAATAAATAGTATTAACCCCTAATCTGCCCTCCCTAACATCGCTGACACCTAACTTCAATTATTAACCCCTAATTTGCCGACCGGAGCTCACCGCTATTCTAATAAATGTATTAACCCCTAAAGCTAAGTCTAACCCTAACACTAACACCCCCCTAAATTAAATATAATTTTAATCTAACGAAATTAATTAACTCTTATTAAATAAATTATTCCTATTTAAAGCTAAATACTTACCTGTAAAATAAATCCTAATATAGCTACAATATAAATTATAATTACATAGTAGCTATTTTAGGATTAATATTTATTTTACAGGCAACTTTGTAATTATTTTAACCAGGTACAATAGCTATTAAATAGTTAAGAACTATTTAATAGTTACCTAGTTAAAATAATTACAAAATTACCTGTAAAATAAATCCTAACCTAAGTTACAATTAAACCTAACACTATACTATCATTAAATTAATTAAATAAAATACCTACAATTACCTAGAATTAAACCTAACACTACACTATCAATACATTAATTAAATACAATACCTACAAATAACTACAATGAAATAAACTAACTAAAGTACAAAAAATAAAAAAGAACTAAGTTACAAAAAATAAAAAAATATCTACAAACATAAGAAAAATATTACAACAATTTTAAACTAATTACATCTACTCTAAGCCCCCTAATAAAACAACAAAGCCCCCCAAAATAAAAAATGCCCTACCCTATTCTAAATTACTAAAGTTAAAAGCTCTTTTACCTTACCAGCCCTGAACAGGGCCCTTTGCGGGGCATGCCCCAAGAAGTTCAGCTCTTTTGCCTGTAAAAAAAACATACAATACCCCCCCCCCAACATTACAACCCACCACCCACATACCCCTAATCTAACCCAAACCCCCCTTAAATAAACCTAACACTAAGCCCCTGAAGATCTTCCTACCTTGTCTTCACCATACCAGGTTCACCGATCGGTCCTGAAGATCTCCTCCGATGTCCTGATCCAAGCCCAAGCTGGGGGCTGAAGATGTCCATGATCCGGTAGAAGTCTTCATCCAAGCGGGGCAGAAGAGGTCTTCCATCCGATTGAAGTCTTCATCCAGGCGGCATCTTCTATCGACATCCATCTGGAGCGGAGCGGCAGCATCCTGAAGACCTCCGACGCGGAACATCCATCCTGGCCGACGACTGAACGACGAATGACGGTTCCTTTAAATGACGTCATTCAAGATGGCGTCCCTCGAATTCCGATTGGCTGATAGGATTCTATCAGCCAATCGGAATTAAGGTAGGAATATTCTGATTGGCTGATGGAATCAGCCAATCAGAATCAAGTTCAATCCCTAACACCCCTAACCTTACACTTATTAACCCCTATTCTGCCGCCCCCGCTATCGCTGACCCCTGCATATTATTATTAACCCCTAATCTGCCGCTCCGTAAACCGCCGCTACTTACATTATCCTTATGTACCCCTAATCTGCTGCCCTAACATCGCCGACCCCTATATTATATTTATTAACCCCTAATCTGCCCCCCACAACGTCGCCTCCACCTGCCTACACTTATTAACCCCTAATCTGCCGAGCGGACCACACCGCTACTATAATAAAGTTATTAACCCCTAATCCGCCTCACTAACCCTATAATAAATAGTATTAACCCCTAATCTGCCCTCCCTAACATCGCTGACACCTAACTTCAATTATTAACCCCTAATTTGCCGACCGGAGCTCACCGCTATTCTAATAAATGTATTAACCCCTAAAGCTAAGTCTAACCCTAACACTAACACCCCCCTAAATTAAATATAATTTTAATCTAACGAAATTAATTAACTCTTATTAAATAAATTATTCCTATTTAAAGCTAAATACTTACCTGTAAAATAAATCCTAATATAGCTACAATATAAATTATAATTACATAGTAGCTATTTTAGGATTAATATTTATTTTACAGGCAACTTTGTAATTATTTTAACCAGGTACAATAGCTATTAAATAGTTAAGAACTATTTAATAGTTACCTAGTTAAAATAATTACAAAATTACCTGTAAAATAAATCCTAACCTAAGTTACAATTAAACCTAACACTATACTATCATTAAATTAATTAAATAAAATACCTACAATTACCTAGAATTAAACCTAACACTACACTATCAATACATTAATTAAATACAATACCTACAAATAACTACAATGAAATAAACTAACTAAAGTACAAAAAATAAAAAAGAACTAAGTTACAAAAAATAAAAAAATATCTACAAACATAAGAAAAATATTACAACAATTTTAAACTAATTACATCTACTCTAAGCCCCCTAATAAAACAACAAAGCCCCCCAAAATAAAAAATGCCCTACCCTATTCTAAATTACTAAAGTTAAAAGCTCTTTTACCTTACCAGCCCTGAACAGGGCCCTTTGCGGGGCATGCCCCAAGAAGTTCAGCTCTTTTGCCTGTAAAAAAAACATACAATACCCCCCCCCCAACATTACAACCCACCACCCACATACCCCTAATCTAACCCAAACCCCCCTTAAATAAACCTAACACTAAGCCCCTGAAGATCTTCCTACCTTGTCTTCACCATACCAGGTTCACCGATCGGTCCTGAAGATCTCCTCCGATGTCCTGATCCAAGCCCAAGCTGGGGGCTGAAGATGTCCATGATCCGGTAGAAGTCTTCATCCAAGCGGGGCAGAAGAGGTCTTCCATCCGATTGAAGTCTTCATCCAGGCGGCATCTTCTATCGACATCCATCTGGAGCGGAGCGGCAGCATCCTGAAGACCTCCGACGCGGAACATCCATCCTGGCCGACGACTGAACGACGAATGACGGTTCCTTTAAATGACGTCATTCAAGATGGCGTCCCTCGAATTCCGATTGGCTGATAGGATTCTATCAGCCAATCGGAATTAAGGTAGGAATATTCTGATTGGCTGATGGAATCAGCCAATCAGAATCAAGTTCAATCCCTAACACCCCTAACCTTACACTTATTAACCCCTATTCTGCCGCCCCCGCTATCGCTGACCCCTGCATATTATTATTAACCCCTAATCTGCCGCTCCGTAAACCGCCGCTACTTACATTATCCTTATGTACCCCTAATCTGCTGCCCTAACATCGCCGACCCCTATATTATATTTATTAACCCCTAATCTGCCCCCCACAACGTCGCCTCCACCTGCCTACACTTATTAACCCCTAATCTGCCGAGCGGACCACACCGCTACTATAATAAAGTTATTAACCCCTAATCCGCCTCACTAACCCTATAATAAATAGTATTAACCCCTAATCTGCCCTCCCTAACATCGCTGACACCTAACTTCAATTATTAACCCCTAATTTGCCGACCGGAGCTCACCGCTATTCTAATAAATGTATTAACCCCTAAAGCTAAGTCTAACCCTAACACTAACACCCCCCTAAGTTAAATATAATTTTAATCTAACGAAATTAATTAACTCTTATTAAATAAATTATTCCTATTTAAAGCTAAATACTTACCTGTAAAATAAATCCTAATATAGCTACAATATAAATTATAATTACATAGTAGCTATTTTAGGATTAATATTTATTTTACAGGCAACTTTGTAATTATTTTAACCAGGTACAATAGCTATTAAATAGTTAAGAACTATTTAATAGTTACCTAGTTAAAATAATTACAAAATTACCTGTAAAATAAATCCTAACCTAAATTACAATTAAACCTAACACTATACTATCATTAAATTAATTAAATAAAATACCTACAATTACCTAGAATTAAACCTAACACTACACTATCAATACATTAATTAAATACAATACCTACAAATAACTACAATGAAATAAACTAACTAAAGTACAAAAAATAAAAAAGAACTAAGTTACAAAAAATAAAAAAATATCTACAAACATAAGAAAAATATTACAACAATTTTAAACTAATTACATCTACTCTAAGCCCCCTAATAAAACAACAAAGCCCCCCAAAATAAAAAATGCCCTACCCTATTCTAAATTACTAAAGTTAAAAGCTCTTTTACCTTACCAGCCCTGAACAGGGCCCTTTGCGGGGCATGCCCCAAGAAGTTCAGCTCTTTTGCCTGTAAAAAAAACATACAATACCCCCCCCCCAACATTACAACCCACCACCCACATACCCCTAATCTAACCCAAACCCCCCTTAAATAAACCTAACACTAAGCCCCTGAAGATCTTCCTACCTTGTCTTCACCATACCAGGTTCACCGATCGGTCCTGAAGATCTCCTCCGATGTCCTGATCCAAGCCCAAGCGGGGGGCTGAAGATGTCCATGATCCGGTAGAAGTCTTCATCCAAGCGGGGCAGAAGAGGTCTTCCATCCGATTGAAGTCTTCATCCAGGCGGCATCTTCTATCGACATCCATCTGGAGCGGAGCGGCAGCATCCTGAAGACCTCCGACGCGGAACATCCATCCTGGCCGACGACTGAACGACGAATGACGGTTCCTTTAAATGACGTCATTCAAGATGGCGTCCCTCGAATTCCGATTGGCTGATAGGATTCTATCAGCCAATCGGAATTAAGGTAGGAATATTCTGATTGGCTGATGGAATCAGCCAATCAGAATCAAGTTCAATCCGATTGGCTGATCCAATCAGCCAATCAGATTGAGCTCGCATTCTATTGGCTGTTCCGATCGAGGGACGCCATCTTGGATGACGTCATTTAAAGGAACCGTCATTCGTCGTTCAGTCGTCGGCCAGGATGGATGTTCCGCGTCGGAGGTCTTCAGGATGCTGCCGCTCCGCTCCAGATGGATGTCGATAGAAGATGCCGCCTGGATGAAGACTTCAATCGGATGGAAGACCTCTTCTGCCCCGCTTGGATGAAGACTTCTACCGGATCATGGACATCTTCAGCCCCCCGCTTGGGCTTGGATCAGGACATCGGAGGAGCTCTTCTGGACCGATCGGTGAACCTGGTATGGTGAAGACAAGGTAGGAAGATCTTCAGGGGCTTAGTGTTAGGTTTATTTAAGGGGGGTTTGGGTTAGATTAGGGGTATGTGGGTGGTGGGTTGTAATGTTGGGGGGGAAGTATTGTATGTTTTTTTTACAGGCAAAAGAGCTGAACTTCTTGGGGCATGCCCCGCAAAGGGCCCTGTTCAGGGCTGGTAAGGTAAAAGAGCTTTTAACTTTAGTAATTTAGAATAGGGTAGGGCATTTTTTATTTTGGGGGGCTTTGTTGTTTTATTAGGGGGCTTAGAGTAGGTGTAATTAGTTTAAAATTGTTGTAATATTTTTCTTATGTTTGTAGATATTTTTTTATTTTTTGTAACTTAGTTCTTTTTTTTTTTTTTGTACTTTAGTTAGTTTATTTCATTGTAGTTATTTGTAGATATTGTATTTAATTAATGTATTGATAGTGTAGTGTTAGGTTTAATTGTAGGTAATTGTAGGTATTTTATTTAATTAATTTAATGATAGTGTAGTGTTAGGTTTAATTGTAACTTAGGTTAGGATTTATTTTACAGGTAATTTTGTAATTATTTTAACTAGGTAACTATTAAATAGTTCTTAACTATTTAATAGCTATTGTACCTGGTTAAAATAATTACAAAGTTGCCTGTAAAATAAATATTAATCCTAAAATAGCTACAATGTAATTATAATTTATATTGTAGCTATATTAGGATTTATTTTACAGGTAAGTATTTAGCTCTAAATAGGAATAATTTATTTAATAAGAGTTCATTAATTTCGTTAGATTAAAATTATATTTAACTTAGGGTTAGTGTTAGGGTTAGACTTAGCTTTAGGGGTTAATACATTTATTAGAATAGCGGTGAGCTCCGGTCGGCAAATTAGGGGTTAATAATTGAAGTTAGGTGTTGGCGATGTTAGGGAGGGCAGATTAGGGGTTAATACTATTTATTATAGGGTTAGTGAGGCGGATTAGGGGTTAATAACTTTATTATAGTAGCGCTCAGGTCCGCTCGGCAGATTAGGGGTTAATAAGTGTAGGCAGGTGGAGGTGATGTTGTGGGGGGCAGATTAGGGGTTAATAAATATAATATAGGGGTCGGCGGTGTTAGGGGCAGCAGATTAGGGGTACATAAGGATAATGTAGGTGGCGGCGCTTTGCGGTCGGCAGATTAGGGGTTAATAAGTGTAGGTAGGTGGCGGCGACGTTGTGGGGGGCAGGTTAGGGGTTACTAAATATAATATAGGGGTTGGCGGTGTTAGGGGCAGCAGATTAGGGGTACATAAGGATAACGTAGTTGGCGGTCGGCAGATTAGGGGTTAAAAAAATTTAATCGAGTGGCGGCGATGTGGGGGGACCTCGGTTTAGGGGTACATAGGTAGTTTATGGGTGTTAGTGTACTTTAGAGTACAGTAGTTAAGAGCTTTATGAACCGGCGTTAGCCCAGAAAGCTCTTAACTACTGACTTTTTTCCTGCGGCTGGAGTTTTGTCATTAGAGTTCTAACGCTCACTTCAGCCACGACTCTAAATACCGGAGTTAGAAAAATCCCATTGAAAAGATAGGATACGCAATTTACGTAAGGGGATCTGCGGTATGGAAAAGTCGTGGCTGAAAAGTGAGCGTTAGACCCTTTTTTGAGTGACTCCAAATACCAGAGTTAGCCTAAAACCAGCATTAGGAGCCTCTAACGCTGGTTTTCACGGCTAACGCCAAACTCTAAATCTAGGCCATAGTGTTTGGGAGCGTGAACTAGGAATGAAATAGGAAAGAGAGCAGACATATATTGTGTGGTAAAAAAATGGGACATTCATTTACACCTCAGACAAGGATTGGGGGCTGAAGGGGGAATCCTTCAAGGGCCACATGCAGCCCCCAGTAGCCCACCACTGACAAGCCTTTAATGTTATCAATCTTCCCCGTTAATAAGGGTATTATTCAGGCTATAAGTATAATTTCTTTATTTTTCAACTAACATTTTGGTTCCTCATTGCCTGTGTGAAGTGTTTATATTGAATGTAAATAAATCCTTATTATTGGAATTCTAATGTGGCAGTGGAATTTTATTAATTATGCTTAACTTTATGATGTCCATCAAGTGCAATAAACTGGGCAAATAAAGTCTTATCAATACTGTTAATACCTCTAATTCATGTCTTCACTGTAGTTAAAGGGACAGTAATCTAAACATTTAATTCCCCATAAAAATGTTTAATTATGTATAATTAAAAACCTTTACAATGCAAAAAAAACAAACAAAAAAACTATTGCTGTTAGGACACCCACAATACCTGCAGCCTATATAGGGCAATGTGCTAGTCTTGGCTGCTGGGTGTCCTTCTCAATTCCTCATAAACAATAAAAAAAAGAAATACAGCAGAATATTTCACTATAGACTTCTATAAGTTACTATTATATGTATAGAAAAGATATAAATGTATGGTGAGTCTTATCAACAGTTATTCAAATACAATCCTTATAAAATAAAAAATACCCACAAAATATTAAATCACAAAAATAAATAAGTGCACAATAAAAAGTGTACACTCAAATAAATAGATGTGTTTCTTCTTAATAAGTTACAAAGTAAACTAAACAAATGATCCATAAAAACATTAAAAAAATAAAAAAAATAATTAATTAAATTTTAACCCTTTTAAGACTTCGAAAGTATATTTAATTAAAAAGCGCCAACTATTGGTTGTTTACATAACTGTTTACATTATAGCAAAAAACACAGCACCATTGGTTGCTGAAAAAAAAACCCCAATCTATTATATTAAATAGAACAATTATACACAGTCATTTACATTCCAACTAGAGAGGGTTTGTGTGTGTGTTTCTTAAGTCTCATTGCTTTAAATGTAATTTGTTTATCAGTAGAACAAGCCTTTTTAATTGCAATGGTATTACTGGACTCTAAAAGATACAACTGTTTCTTTATGTATTACAGAATCTGGCACCTTTTGGGGCACACCATTGGCCTATTGGACTTGACACTTGAACAGTATTTCTGCTAGGATGCACAGCAAAGCAAGAAAAGACACCTTGCTTTATGCATATTTTGAAATAGGATTGCAAGATTATCCTAAAAATACAACAAAGGCCTCTATATGTTTTTCAATATGTATTAAAAAGCTGGTACCTTTTAGGTCACACTCTGAGCCTGCTGGATTTGGCACTTGAACATTGTTGCTGCTAGGACACAGAATACCCCAATAGGGCACTGTGAACATTTTACTATAGTACTCTCTCTTTGTTTCTGTATGTATTACGTAAACTGGCATCTTTTGAGGTACACCCAGGGTCTCCTGAACTTGGCACTTGATTAACATTGCTGCTAGGACACCCACAGCACATCCAGATAGGGCAATGTGCACATAAAATTGCAAGACTTTCTTAATGATTCAACGATCGTTTCCATATGTGATAGTTTTGGCTGCTGGGTGTCCTCAACTCTTCATAAACAATAAAAATAGAAATACAGAAGAATATTTCACTATAGACTTCTATAAGTGACTATTATATGTATACAAAAGATATAAATGTATGGTGAGTCTTATCAACAGTTATTCAAATACAACAGATCCTTATAAAATAAAAAATACCCACAATATATTAAATCACACAAATAAAGATGCACAATAAAAAGTGTACACTCAAAAATAAATAAATAGATAAATAGATAAATAAATAGATAAGTGTACCTTCTTAAGTTACAATGCAAATCAAAAACAAATGATCCATAAAATTATTAAAAAATAAATAATTTATTAAATTTTAACCCTTTTAGAACTCCGAAAGTAAATCTAACTAAAAAGTGCCATCTATTGGTTATTCACATAACATTCTAGCAAAAAACAGCACCATCTATTGGTTGCTGAAAAAATAATAAATCTATTATATTAAATAGAACAATTATAGACAGTCATTTACATTCCAAATACAGAGTTTTTTGTGTGTTTCTTTACACTCATTGCTTTTACACATCATTTGTTTATCAGTAGAACAAGCATTTTTAATTGCAATGGTATTACCGGACTCTTAAAGATACAACTGTTTCTTTATGTATTACAGAATCTGGCACCTGTTGGGTCACACCATTGGCCTGTTAGACTTGACACTTGAACAGTGTTTCTGCTAGGATGCACAGCAAAGCAAGATAAGACACCTTGCTTTATGCATATTTTGAAATAGGATTGGAAGATTATCCTAAAAATACAACAAATGCCTCTAGTTAAAGTTACAAAGTAAACCAAAAACAAATGATCCACAAAAACATTAAAAAGAAATAATTAATAAAATAATTAAATTGTAATCCTTTTAAGACTCCAAGAGTATATCAAATTAAAAAGCTCTCTCTATTAGTTATTCACAAAACTGTTTACATTCAAGCAAAAAACACAGCACCATCTATTGGTTGCTGAAGAAAAAATGAATTTATTATGTTAAATAGAACAATAATACACAGTCTATCTATGTATGGAAGGAGTATGGGGAAGGTGTTTTAGAGACGTATCCATTGTCTCTAACATATCTAAAAAGCAACCCTAATACTTCCATGATGGCCTTTTATGGGCTATAAGAGAAAGAGCTCCCAGACACAGATCCAGTGCCCTTGTCATGTTTATTACCATGTGTATTTGTGCGTATGTGTTACTCTCCACAAGTCAAAGGAAAGGAGTGTATAGCCTATCAATGAGATAGTTTTTATTATATCTAGAAGAATGTGTTGGGGCGGCGAAGCGAGGATGCTCTGCAAGCCTTAAAAGCAATTGTCCTGGGGCATGATGAAGTCAGTGTCTCTCCTTGCAGCGAGTACGGGACGGATTTGGATTGCAAGCAGCAGAGTTATAGGAGAAGGACTTGTAACATACAGACTTGGGCACCTACTAGTGCTTGCTTCTAGAATGTGAGTCATTTTTTTATTAAAAAGCCATATTATTCTGCTTTTAGATTTTTTTCATCCATTAAACAGTGTCTTAGAACTGAAAGCCCAAACACTTTCGAGATGGCTTTCTTTCTTTCTTTCTTTCTTTCTTTCTTTCTTTCCTTCTTTCTTTCTTTCAGGAAATAAAATAAAGTTTGCGAATGTCGATGCATTTTTGGGTTGCTATTTGTGTATATGTTTTACTAACCAGACACACGAGCATGAAAAGAAAGATACCACAGCTGGGTTAGAAAACGTACCACTGCTTGAAAGACCGCTAAGCTAACCTCAACTCCGCAATGACCCACCTTCCCGGAGCCCACCGCTCCAGTACCCTTTTTCTTTTGTTTTTTGTTTTTTCTTTTACATTACTGATCCTAGAAACAGTGTACGGGCAGTAAATATAAATGGCTTGCTGTTAGAGGGCAATTGAAAACACTGTATGCATTTTATAAGCATAGCGTTGAGGTTACTGCCTGCGTTTCTCTAGTCATGGGTGCATTTTATAAGCATAGCGTTGAGGTTACTGCCTGCGTTTCTCTAGTCATGGGTGCATTTTATAAGCATAGCGTTGAGGTTACTGCCTGCGTTTCTCTAGTCATGGGTGCATTTTATAAGCATAGCGTTGAGGTTACTGCCTGCGTTTCTCTTGTCATGGGTGCTGCATTGTGTGAATCTGACATCCACTGCATTCCAGTGCTGAAGTGTTTGCTCATGTGCAGCAACTCTCCTTCAAATACCTGCAGTGAAACCTAGGTTCTAAAATGACAGCACCCATAATTAGAGAGGGCCCCATTAAATGTATTTAGTGTTTAATGGCTCTTTAACCCCTTTGCGACGGCTGCCGTAGCCTGTACATTGACCCTCTGAAGTGCTTCCCGGGCTGCAGGAACATGGGCCTCCCCAACAGCAGCGAGACCGTGCTATTTCTGCATGCCTCAGCAGTGGAGCAAGCAGAAACAGAGCAGTCTCGCCACTGTTAGTGAGACCCGCACTCCTACAGCCTTGGAAGCTCCACGGACGGTCGGCGTACAGGGTACATTGAAGGGGTTTAAAGGACATGAAACCCAAAAAATGTCTTTTGCGATTCAGACAGACAATGCATACAAAATTTCAAAAAAGTTTCCAATTCACTGCTGTTATCAGGTTTGCTTCTATCCCATGGTATTCTTTGTTGAAGAGATATCTAGGTAGGTGTCTGGAGCACTCCATGGCAGGAAATAGTCCTCCCATCTAGCCCTCTTGCAAACGGATAACATTCTTGCAAAACTGCTGCCATACAGTGCTCAAGACACGTGCAGGCTCCTGAGCTCACGCCCCTGCTTTTCAACAAAAGAGACAGATAACAAGGAAAATGTTATAATAGAAGCAAATTAGAAAGTTGCGTAAAGTCGCATGCTCTGTCTGAATCATGAAAGAAAAAGAAAAAAATGTGGATTTCATGTCCCTTTAAGTAAATAAACTAGAATAAGACTTGCAAAACGGATAGACGTGCATCTAGCAGCAGATTTGAACTCCAAACCATCTGTTTGCAAGGTATCCAAGACAACCACTAGGCCAAACTGGACTGCGGTGGAAAATCTCATATACGTTGGTATTTTATGTTAAACCAGTAATTCCATAAATTGTATCAAAATGGTACACAAGCTGTGAAGAGTTTCTTTGCTTTCAGGAAATACAATAGAATTCAATTAGTAAAATAATATGTATCTTTGGATTGCTATCTTACTTAAACTTAAAAGGCATGCCACATTAAAAGCAGGGGGCACAACTGGGTTCAAAGCTTTTTGCAATGCTACAAAGCTAACCACCGAGCCACAAGAACATGCTCCGCATGCAGCAGGCAGGGCCAGTAGCCATAAATTTTTGCAACATTAATACAGTATTAACAGTTTATAAGTAATAGCAAGGTTAGTTGCTTTCAGAAAAATAAAATAGAATTTGGTTTACAAAACAAAAGTATTCCCCCTCCCGCTGCGGGATTCGAACCATTCAAGTATTAGCTTCCCAAAGCTGCACAGCTAACCACTAGGCCAAACGGTACATGGCTGAGAGATGAAGGCAATACAGCTTGCAAAACAAAATTTCACAATGGATTGCTATTGGTTACAAAAAACGGTCATCCAGCACCTGGATTTGAACCAGCAACCTTTGAGCTGCAAAGCCACAAAGCTAACCACTAGGCTACATTAGCACCTTGGTGCTGAATGGACAGGGCCAGTACCCATTATTGTTCCAATTTTAGGCCATCCATCCAAAATATAGTTTTTTTTAAGTAGTTGAGAGACTGCTTGCTTTAAGGAAATACAATAGAATAGCATTGCCAAAATGCTCCAGCACCTATAACTGAATTTGAGCACTAAAGCCTCTGCTTGCAAGCCATTCATTAATTTAATATTAAGATAGATGAGTCCACACACACCTGGTTGATTCAGAAAGCTGCTGTGGAGCAGTGGTTAGGGTCATGGCCCATGAAGCGCAGATAGAATTCAATTAGTAAAATAATATTTATCTTTGGATTGCTATCTCAGTGTTTTTCAACCAGTGTGCCGTGGCACACTAGTGTGCTGTGAGGGATCCTCAGGTGTGCCACGGCAGACTGACAACAGTGTGACATATTTTTTAAACTTTGCTTGTTTTTTACTCCCATTGCAGGGGTAGTTTGTAGGAGGCATGGCATAACAGCACAATACATACAGTATGTGTGTGTTTGTGTGTATGTGTATATATATATATATGCTGTATTAGGCTACAATGTGTGATTTTTTTAAAAATTTTGGGATGGTGGTGTGCCACAGGATTTTTTAATGTAAAAAAGTGTGCCACGGCAAAAAAAAGGTTAAAAATCACTGTGCTATCTTACTTAAAAGGCATGCCGCATTAAAATCAGGGGGCACAACTGGGTTCAAACCTTTAACTCCCTTTTTACAATGCTACAAAACTAACCACCGAGCCACAAGAACATGCTCCGCATGCAGCAGGCGGGGCCAGTAGCCATAATTTTTTGCACCATTAATACAGTATTAACAGTGTATAAGTAATAGCGAAGTTAGGTGCTTTCAGAAAAATAAAATAGAATTTGGTTTACAAAACAAAAGTGTTCCCACTCCTGCATTCGAACCAATCAAGCATTAGCTTCCCAAGGATGCACGGCTAATCACTAGGCCAAACAGTACACGGCTGAGAGCTGAAGGCAATACAGCTTCCAAAACAAAATTTCACAATGGATTGCTATTGGTTACAAAAAAATGGTCATCCAGCAACTGGATTCGAACCAACAACCTTTGAGCTGCAAAGCCACAAAGCTAACCACTAGGCTACATTAGCTCCTTGATGCTGAATTGACAGCATTCAAAGCTAACCACTAGGCTACATTAGCTTCTTGGTGCTGAATGGACAGGGCCAGTACCCATTATTGTTCCAATTTTAGGCCATCCATCCATCCAAAATATAGTTTTTTTTAAGTAGTTGAGAGACTGCTTGCTTTAAGGAAATACAATAGAATAGCATTGCCAAAATGCTCCAGCACCTATAACTGAATTTGAGCACTAAAGCCTCTGCTTGCAAGGCTGCAAAGCTAAACACCAGGCCAATCTAAAATTCTCTGGAGAGTGCTGACAGTGTCAGTGCCCATTCGTTTTCTGATTTTCAACAGTTAATCCAAGAAACAGCGTATAACAGTAAAGAGATGACTTGCTCTAAGGAAACAAAATAGAATAAGATTTACCGGAAAATAAATAATAAAATAAAAATCATTTTTGGCACGTGCTAGCTGTAACATTTTACATGAAAAAAAAACTGGCAGTTGTAGCTGGATTCAAACTCTGAACCTTCCACTTCTAAGGCTGCTGTCTTCCCCACTAAGCCACTAGTTAGTTTAACAATAAAACAGGTGAGTCCACACACACCTGGTTGATTCCGAAAGCTGCTGTGGAGCAGTGGTTAGGGTCATGGCCCATGAAGCGCAGAGCCACCGGTTCAAATCTACCCTGGCTTCCTAGGCCATAACCCTACCGAAAGCAAGGCATACTTACCATCCAATATGGGCTACCAATATCAAATCTGCCATCCTCCTGGATGCTTGCATTGGTCTGCACAGAGTTCCATAACTGGAGGGGCAATGATGCCATGCAATGGGGGTCCTGGGACCTAGCAATAAAGATTAGATGGGTAAGTTGCAACTGGGAATAAAGGGGGCTTCACTGGGAAAAGTAGGAGGGGAGGAGCCTGGTGGGTAAAATGGAATGAGTTCCCAGGGAAAGTACAGGAGGGGGAGGAGCCAGGTAGGGAAAATAGAGGGGAGGAGCCTGGTGGGTAAAATGGGATGAGTTCCCAGGGAAAGTATAGGATGGGGAGGATCCAGGTAGGGAAAATAGAGGGGCCTTGTGGGGTAAATAGGATGAGTTCCCAGGCAAAATATAGGAGGGGGAGGAGCCTGGTGGGGAAGATGGGATGAATTCCCAAGGAAAATATAGGAGGAAGGAGGAGCCAGGTATGGAAAATAGAGGGGAGGACCTGGTGGGGGAAATGGAAAGAGTTCCCAAGGAAAATATAGGAGGAGGGAAGGAGCCTGGTGGGGAAAATGGGAAGAGTTCCAAGAGAAAATATAGGAGGTGGGGGCGATGGGATAAGTGCCCAGGGAAAATATAGGAGGAGGGAGGAGCCAGGTAGAGAAAATGGAGGGGGAGGAGCCTGATGGGGAAGATGGGATGAGTTCCCAGGGAAAATATAGGAGGAGCCTGGTAGGGATAATAGAGGGGAGGAGCATGGTGGGGAAAATGGGAAGAGTTCCAAGGTAAAATATAGGAGGGGGAGGAGCCAGGTAGGGAAAATGGAGGGGAGGAGCATGGTGGGGAAAATGGGATGAGTTCCCAGGGAAAGTACAGGAGGGGGAGGAGCCAGGTAGGGAAAATAGAGGGGAGGGGCCTTGTGGGGTAAATAGGATGAGTTCCCAGGTAAAATATAGGAGGGGGAGGAGCCTGGTGGGGTAGATGGGATGAATTCCCAAGGAAAATATAGGAGGAAGGAGGAGCCAGGTATGGAAAATAGAGGGGAGGAGCCTGGTGGGGAAAATGGGAAGAGTTCCCAAGGAAAATATAGGAGGAGGGGAGGAGCCTGGTGGGGAAAATGGGAAGTGTTCCAAGGGAAAATATAGGAGGGGGAGGAGCCTGGGTGGGGAAGATGGGATGAGTGCCCAGGGAAAATATAGGAGGAGGGGAGGAGCCAGGTAGAGAAAATGGAGGGGGAGGACCCTGATGGGGAAGATGAGATGAAGAGCCAGGTAGGGAAAATGGAGGGGAGGAGCCTGGTGGGGAAAATATAGGAGGGGGAGGAGCCTGGTGGGGAAAATGCAATGGAGGGGGAGGAGGCGGGAAAATGGGATGAGTTCCAAGGGAAAATATAGGAGGGGGGAGGAGCCTGGTAGGGATAATAGAGGGGAGGAGCCTGATGGGGAAAATGGGATGTAGTTAGGGGAGGAGTCTAGGGGGGGTAAGAAAAATAATAGGTAAGAGTAGTGTCTGGAGAGGAAAAGGATTGTGAGGAGGAGTTTCCCTGCAACTCCACTTTATATTTTCTTAACTAGACACACACATACACACACACACTCTATGTCTCACACCCCTACTCCAATCTTAATCTTTCACATTCAGGAACACCTCCTCCCAAGATCTGCATCCTACTTCTCCCCTTCCAAATGCCTGACGATCCTTTTTCTTTCCAGGCTCTATTCCTAGTAAACTCCTCCCCATACTGCATCCCAATTCCCCTACCAGGTTCCTCCCCCTCTCAAAATCCCTCCTCCTATTTTTCCCAGTAAAGCTTGCTTTAGTCACAGTTACTACTTTCCCCATCCCATCCTTCCCACCCCCTCCCCCTCAATGGCTATCAGCTCCAGGCCCCCATTCGAATTTTCCCAACTATTTCCCCCCAACTTTGTGCCTGTCCTTCCATATCCCCTATGGCAGTACCACCATAGCCCCTTTCTTACATGGCAGATTCTAGTTACGGAGCTCTGCGCAGACCAATGTAAGCATCCAGGAGGATGGCAGGTTTTATATTTTCAGCCCATTTTCCCAGAGGATGGCAAGTATGCCTTGATATGGGTAGAAGACATAGGGCCATGGCCTAGGAAGCCAGGGTGGATTTCAACCAGTGGCCCTGCGCTTCGTAGGCTATGACCCTACCACAGCCTCACAGCAGCTCTCTGATTCATCAAGCATTGTAGAGCTCTGTGGCTTAGGGGGTAAGAAAGCAGCCTTGGAAGTGGAAGGTTTGGAGTTTGAACCCAGTTGCAGCTGACATTTTTTTTGTTTTTATGCTGCATGTCCTTCATGTAAAATGATGCAGAGGGGATGGGTCTGGTAGGGAAAGGTAGGCTATAAACCTTGAGGGGCAGCGGCCTGGCATGGATTGTGACTGGAGCAGTAAGAGTGAAAACTGTGATGGAAGACCAGCAAGTAACAATGGGTTAGATAGAGAGGCTGGATAAGTAGGATCTAGAAAGAGAATTGGTGGTCAGAAGTGTATTGGTATGAAGGGAAAGATAAGGTGGATCTTGGAATCTAGAATGGGGTGTGGGATCTTCGGATGAGCATGCAATAAGGATGTGGGGGGGCTGGTAGAAGTGCAAAGAGTTAGATCAGAAGGGAGCAGACGTATGTAGAACGGGCTTTGCAACACAGAGGTGTGCAAGGGATCTTGTGGAACAAGATCTGATTGTAATACAGGGTTTAGGTGATGGGGTCAAATCTGGGATCTAGTGAGATGGAAGGGGAATATGTGGAAGGAGTTTTAGCGGCATATCGATTGCCTCTAGCATGTCTAGCGCCTTAGGTCCCTCCTACTTTTCTAATGAAAGAAATCCTAATACTTCCATGAACTGGCTCACTGGCCTTTTCTGGGCTATAAGTGATAAATTGCTGAAAGAGGTGGCCGATACAGATCCAGTGCCCTTATCGCTTTTGTTCACACGTGTATATGTGCGTGAGCGTGCGTGTTTGTGCGTGTGTGTTACTCTCCACAAGTCAAAGGAAAGGAGTGTATAGCCTATCAATGAGATAGTTTTTATTATATCTAGAAGAATGTGTTGGGGCGGCGAAGCGAGGATGCTCTGCAAGCCTTAAAAGCAATTGTCCTGGGGCATGATGAAGTCAGTGTCTCTCCTTGCAGCGAGTACGGGACGGATTTGGATTGCAAGCAGCAGAGTTATAGGAGAAGGACTTGTAACATACAGACTTGGGCACCTACTAGTGCTTGCTTCTAGAATGTGAGTCATTTTTTTATTAAAAAGCCATATTATTCTGCTTTTAGATTTTTTTCATCCATTAAACAGTGTCTTAGAACTGAAAGCCCAAACACTTTCGAGATGGCTTTCTTTCTTTCTTTCTTTCTTTCTTTCTTTCTTTCTTTCCTTCTTTCTTTCTTTCAGGAAATAAAATAAAGTTTGCGAATGTCGATGCATTTTTGGGTTGCTATTTGTGTATATGTTTTACTAACCAGACACACGAGCATGAAAAGAAAGATACCACAGCTGGGTTAGAAAACGTACCACTGCTTGAAAGACCGCTAAGCTAACCTCAACTCCGCAATGACCCACCTTCCCGGAGCCCACCGCTCCAGTACCCTTTTTCTTTTGTTTTTTGTTTTTTCTTTTACATTACTGATCCTAGAAACAGTGTACGGGCAGTAAATATAAATGGCTTGCTGTTAGAGGGCAATTGAAAACACTGTATGCATTTTATAAGCATAGCGTTGAGGTTACTGCCTGCGTTTCTCTAGTCATGGGTGCATTTTATAAGCATAGCGTTGAGGTTACTGCCTGCGTTTCTCTAGTCATGGGTGCATTTTATAAGCATAGCGTTGAGGTTACTGCCTGCGTTTCTCTAGTCATGGGTGCATTTTATAAGCATAGCGTTGAGGTTACTGCCTGCGTTTCTCTTGTCATGGGTGCTGCATTGTGTGAATCTGACATCCACTGCATTCCAGTGCTGAAGTGTTTGCTCATGTGCAGCAACTCTCCTTCAAATACCTGCAGTGAAACCTAGGTTCTAAAATGACAGCACCCATAATTAGAGAGGGCCCCATTAAATGTATTTAGTGTTTAATGGCTCTTTAACCCCTTTGCGACGGCTGCCGTAGCCTGTACATTGACCCTCTGAAGTGCTTCCCGGGCTGCAGGAACATGGGCCTCCCCAACAGCAGCGAGACCGTGCTATTTCTGCATGCCTCAGCAGTGGAGCAAGCAGAAACAGAGCAGTCTCGCCACTGTTAGTGAGACCCGCACTCCTACAGCCTTGGAAGCTCCACGGACGGTCGGCGTACAGGGTACATTGAAGGGGTTTAAAGGACATGAAACCCAAAAAATGTCTTTTGCGATTCAGACAGACAATGCATACAAAATTTCAAAAAAGTTTCCAATTCACTGCTGTTATCAGGTTTGCTTCTATCCCATGGTATTCTTTGTTGAAGAGATATCTAGGTAGGTGTCTGGAGCACTCCATGGCAGGAAATAGTCCTCCCATCTAGCCCTCTTGCAAACGGATAACATTCTTGCAAAACTGCTGCCATACAGTGCTCAAGACACGTGCAGGCTCCTGAGCTCACGCCCCTGCTTTTCAACAAAAGAGACAGATAACAAGGAAAATGTTATAATAGAAGCAAATTAGAAAGTTGCGTAAAGTCGCATGCTCTGTCTGAATCATGAAAGAAAAAGAAAAAAATGTGGATTTCATGTCCCTTTAAGTAAATAAACTAGAATAAGACTTGCAAAACGGATAGACGTGCATCTAGCAGCAGATTTGAACTCCAAACCATCTGTTTGCAAGGTATCCAAGACAACCACTAGGCCAAACTGGACTGCGGTGGAAAATCTCATATACGTTGGTATTTTATGTTAAACCAGTAATTCCATAAATTGTATCAAAATGGTACACAAGCTGTGAAGAGTTTCTTTGCTTTCAGGAAATACAATAGAATTCAATTAGTAAAATAATATGTATCTTTGGATTGCTATCTTACTTAAACTTAAAAGGCATGCCACATTAAAAGCAGGGGGCACAACTGGGTTCAAAGCTTTTTGCAATGCTACAAAGCTAACCACCGAGCCACAAGAACATGCTCCGCATGCAGCAGGCAGGGCCAGTAGCCATAAATTTTTGCAACATTAATACAGTATTAACAGTTTATAAGTAATAGCAAGGTTAGTTGCTTTCAGAAAAATAAAATAGAATTTGGTTTACAAAACAAAAGTATTCCCCCTCCCGCTGCGGGATTCGAACCATTCAAGTATTAGCTTCCCAAAGCTGCACAGCTAACCACTAGGCCAAACGGTACATGGCTGAGAGATGAAGGCAATACAGCTTGCAAAACAAAATTTCACAATGGATTGCTATTGGTTACAAAAAACGGTCATCCAGCACCTGGATTTGAACCAGCAACCTTTGAGCTGCAAAGCCACAAAGCTAACCACTAGGCTACATTAGCACCTTGGTGCTGAATGGACAGGGCCAGTACCCATTATTGTTCCAATTTTAGGCCATCCATCCAAAATATAGTTTTTTTTAAGTAGTTGAGAGACTGCTTGCTTTAAGGAAATACAATAGAATAGCATTGCCAAAATGCTCCAGCACCTATAACTGAATTTGAGCACTAAAGCCTCTGCTTGCAAGCCATTCATTAATTTAATATTAAGATAGATGAGTCCACACACACCTGGTTGATTCAGAAAGCTGCTGTGGAGCAGTGGTTAGGGTCATGGCCCATGAAGCGCAGATAGAATTCAATTAGTAAAATAATATTTATCTTTGGATTGCTATCTCAGTGTTTTTCAACCAGTGTGCCGTGGCACACTAGTGTGCTGTGAGGGATCCTCAGGTGTGCCACGGCAGACTGACAACAGTGTGACATATTTTTTAAACTTTGCTTGTTTTTTACTCCCATTGCAGGGGTAGTTTGTAGGAGGCATGGCATAACAGCACAATACATACAGTATGTGTGTGTTTGTGTGTATGTGTATATATATATATATGCTGTATTAGGCTACAATGTGTGATTTTTTTAAAAATTTTGGGATGGTGGTGTGCCACAGGATTTTTTAATGTAAAAAAGTGTGCCACGGCAAAAAAAAGGTTAAAAATCACTGTGCTATCTTACTTAAAAGGCATGCCGCATTAAAATCAGGGGGCACAACTGGGTTCAAACCTTTAACTCCCTTTTTACAATGCTACAAAACTAACCACCGAGCCACAAGAACATGCTCCGCATGCAGCAGGCGGGGCCAGTAGCCATAATTTTTTGCACCATTAATACAGTATTAACAGTGTATAAGTAATAGCGAAGTTAGGTGCTTTCAGAAAAATAAAATAGAATTTGGTTTACAAAACAAAAGTGTTCCCACTCCTGCATTCGAACCAATCAAGCATTAGCTTCCCAAGGATGCACGGCTAATCACTAGGCCAAACAGTACACGGCTGAGAGCTGAAGGCAATACAGCTTCCAAAACAAAATTTCACAATGGATTGCTATTGGTTACAAAAAAATGGTCATCCAGCAACTGGATTCGAACCAACAACCTTTGAGCTGCAAAGCCACAAAGCTAACCACTAGGCTACATTAGCTCCTTGATGCTGAATTGACAGCATTCAAAGCTAACCACTAGGCTACATTAGCTTCTTGGTGCTGAATGGACAGGGCCAGTACCCATTATTGTTCCAATTTTAGGCCATCCATCCATCCAAAATATAGTTTTTTTTAAGTAGTTGAGAGACTGCTTGCTTTAAGGAAATACAATAGAATAGCATTGCCAAAATGCTCCAGCACCTATAACTGAATTTGAGCACTAAAGCCTCTGCTTGCAAGGCTGCAAAGCTAAACACCAGGCCAATCTAAAATTCTCTGGAGAGTGCTGACAGTGTCAGTGCCCATTCGTTTTCTGATTTTCAACAGTTAATCCAAGAAACAGCGTATAACAGTAAAGAGATGACTTGCTCTAAGGAAACAAAATAGAATAAGATTTACCGGAAAATAAATAATAAAATAAAAATCATTTTTGGCACGTGCTAGCTGTAACATTTTACATGAAAAAAAAACTGGCAGTTGTAGCTGGATTCAAACTCTGAACCTTCCACTTCTAAGGCTGCTGTCTTCCCCACTAAGCCACTAGTTAGTTTAACAATAAAACAGGTGAGTCCACACACACCTGGTTGATTCCGAAAGCTGCTGTGGAGCAGTGGTTAGGGTCATGGCCCATGAAGCGCAGAGCCACCGGTTCAAATCTACCCTGGCTTCCTAGGCCATAACCCTACCGAAAGCAAGGCATACTTACCATCCAATATGGGCTACCAATATCAAATCTGCCATCCTCCTGGATGCTTGCATTGGTCTGCACAGAGTTCCATAACTGGAGGGGCAATGATGCCATGCAATGGGGGTCCTGGGACCTAGCAATAAAGATTAGATGGGTAAGTTGCAACTGGGAATAAAGGGGGCTTCACTGGGAAAAGTAGGAGGGGAGGAGCCTGGTGGGTAAAATGGAATGAGTTCCCAGGGAAAGTACAGGAGGGGGAGGAGCCAGGTAGGGAAAATAGAGGGGAGGAGCCTGGTGGGTAAAATGGGATGAGTTCCCAGGGAAAGTATAGGATGGGGAGGATCCAGGTAGGGAAAATAGAGGGGCCTTGTGGGGTAAATAGGATGAGTTCCCAGGCAAAATATAGGAGGGGGAGGAGCCTGGTGGGGAAGATGGGATGAATTCCCAAGGAAAATATAGGAGGAAGGAGGAGCCAGGTATGGAAAATAGAGGGGAGGACCTGGTGGGGGAAATGGAAAGAGTTCCCAAGGAAAATATAGGAGGAGGGAAGGAGCCTGGTGGGGAAAATGGGAAGAGTTCCAAGAGAAAATATAGGAGGTGGGGGCGATGGGATAAGTGCCCAGGGAAAATATAGGAGGAGGGAGGAGCCAGGTAGAGAAAATGGAGGGGGAGGAGCCTGATGGGGAAGATGGGATGAGTTCCCAGGGAAAATATAGGAGGAGCCTGGTAGGGATAATAGAGGGGAGGAGCATGGTGGGGAAAATGGGAAGAGTTCCAAGGTAAAATATAGGAGGGGGAGGAGCCAGGTAGGGAAAATGGAGGGGAGGAGCATGGTGGGGAAAATGGGATGAGTTCCCAGGGAAAGTACAGGAGGGGGAGGAGCCAGGTAGGGAAAATAGAGGGGAGGGGCCTTGTGGGGTAAATAGGATGAGTTCCCAGGTAAAATATAGGAGGGGGAGGAGCCTGGTGGGGTAGATGGGATGAATTCCCAAGGAAAATATAGGAGGAAGGAGGAGCCAGGTATGGAAAATAGAGGGGAGGAGCCTGGTGGGGAAAATGGGAAGAGTTCCCAAGGAAAATATAGGAGGAGGGGAGGAGCCTGGTGGGGAAAATGGGAAGTGTTCCAAGGGAAAATATAGGAGGGGGAGGAGCCTGGGTGGGGAAGATGGGATGAGTGCCCAGGGAAAATATAGGAGGAGGGGAGGAGCCAGGTAGAGAAAATGGAGGGGGAGGACCCTGATGGGGAAGATGAGATGAAGAGCCAGGTAGGGAAAATGGAGGGGAGGAGCCTGGTGGGGAAAATATAGGAGGGGGAGGAGCCTGGTGGGGAAAATGCAATGGAGGGGGAGGAGGCGGGAAAATGGGATGAGTTCCAAGGGAAAATATAGGAGGGGGGAGGAGCCTGGTAGGGATAATAGAGGGGAGGAGCCTGATGGGGAAAATGGGATGTAGTTAGGGGAGGAGTCTGGGGGGGGTAAGAAAAATAATAGGTAAGAGTAGTGTCTGGAGAGGAAAAGGATTGTGAGGAGGAGTTTCCCTGCAACTCCACTTTATATTTTCTTAACTAGACACACACATACACACACACACTCTATGTCTCACACCCCTACTCCAATCTTAATCTTTCACATTCAGGAACACCTCCTCCCAAGATCTGCATCCTACTTCTCCCCTTCCAAATGCCTGACGATCCTTTTTCTTTCCAGGCTCTATTCCTAGTAAACTCCTCCCCATACTGCATCCCAATTCCCCTACCAGGTTCCTCCCCCTCTCAAAATCCCTCCTCCTATTTTTCCCAGTAAAGCTTGCTTTAGTCACAGTTACTACTTTCCCCATCCCATCCTTCCCACCCCCTCCCCCTCAATGGCTATCAGCTCCAGGCCCCCATTCGAATTTTCCCAACTATTTCCCCCCAACTTTGTGCCTGTCCTTCCATATCCCCTATGGCAGTACCACCATAGCCCCTTTCTTACATGGCAGATTCTAGTTACGGAGCTCTGCGCAGACCAATGTAAGCATCCAGGAGGATGGCAGGTTTTATATTTTCAGCCCATTTTCCCAGAGGATGGCAAGTATGCCTTGATATGGGTAGAAGACATAGGGCCATGGCCTAGGAAGCCAGGGTGGATTTCAACCAGTGGCCCTGCGCTTCGTAGGCTATGACCCTACCACAGCCTCACAGCAGCTCTCTGATTCATCAAGCATTGTAGAGCTCTGTGGCTTAGGGGGTAAGAAAGCAGCCTTGGAAGTGGAAGGTTTGGAGTTTGAACCCAGTTGCAGCTGACATTTTTTTTGTTTTTATGCTGCATGTCCTTCATGTAAAATGATGCAGAGGGGATGGGTCTGGTAGGGAAAGGTAGGCTATAAACCTTGAGGGGCAGCGGCCTGGCATGGATTGTGACTGGAGCAGTAAGAGTGAAAACTGTGATGGAAGACCAGCAAGTAACAATGGGTTAGATAGAGAGGCTGGATAAGTAGGATCTAGAAAGAGAATTGGTGGTCAGAAGTGTATTGGTATGAAGGGAAAGATAAGGTGGATCTTGGAATCTAGAATGGGGTGTGGGATCTTCGGATGAGCATGCAATAAGGATGTGGGGGGGCTGGTAGAAGTGCAAAGAGTTAGATCAGAAGGGAGCAGGCGTATGTAGAACGGGCTTTGCAACACAGAGGTGTGCAAGGGATCTTGTGGAACAAGATCTGATTGTAATACAGGGTTTAGGTGATGGGGTCAAATCTGGGATCTAGTGAGATGGAAGGGGAATATGTGGAAGGAGTTTTAGCGGCATATCGATTGCCTCTAGCATGTCTAGCGCCTTAGGTCCCTCCTACTTTTCTAATGAAAGAAATCCTAATACTTCCATGAACTGGCTCACTGGCCTTTTCTGGGCTATAAGTGATAAATTGCTGAAAGAGGTGGCCGATACAGATCCAGTGCCCTTATCGCTTTTGTTCACACGTGTATATGTGCGTGAGCGTGCGTGTTTGTGCGTGTGTGTTACTCTCCACAAGTCAAAGGAAAGGAGTGTATAGCCTATCAATGAGATAGTTTTTATTATATCTAGAAGAATGTGTTGGGGCGGCGAAGCGAGGATGCTCTGCAAGCCTTAAAAGCAATTGTCCTGGGGCATGATGAAGTCAGTGTCTCTCCTTGCAGCGAGTACGGGACGGATTTGGATTGCAAGCAGCAGAGTTATAGGAGAAGGACTTGTAACATACAGACTTGGGCACCTACTAGTGCTTGCTTCTAGAATGTGAGTCATTTTTTTATTAAAAAGCCATATTATTCTGCTTTTAGATTTTTTTCATCCATTAAACAGTGTCTTAGAACTGAAAGCCCAAACACTTTCGAGATGGCTTTCTTTCTTTCTTTCTTTCTTTCTTTCTTTCCTTCTTTCTTTCTTTCAGGAAATAAAATAAAGTTTGCGAATGTCGATGCATTTTTGGGTTGCTATTTGTGTATATGTTTTACTAACCAGACACACGAGCATGAAAAGAAAGATACCACAGCTGGGTTAGAAAACGTACCACTGCTTGAAAGACCGCTAAGCTAACCTCAACTCCGCAATGACCCACCTTCCCGGAGCCCACCGCTCCAGTACCCTTTTTCTTTTGTTTTTTGTTTTTTCTTTTACATTACTGATCCTAGAAACAGTGTACGGGCAGTAAATATAAATGGCTTGCTGTTAGAGGGCAATTGAAAACACTGTATGCATTTTATAAGCATAGCGTTGAGGTTACTGCCTGCGTTTCTCTAGTCATGGGTGCATTTTATAAGCATAGCGTTGAGGTTACTGCCTGCGTTTCTCTAGTCATGGGTGCATTTTATAAGCATAGCGTTGAGGTTACTGCCTGCGTTTCTCTAGTCATGGGTGCATTTTATAAGCATAGCGTTGAGGTTACTGCCTGCGTTTCTCTTGTCATGGGTGCTGCATTGTGTGAATCTGACATCCACTGCATTCCAGTGCTGAAGTGTTTGCTCATGTGCAGCAACTCTCCTTCAAATACCTGCAGTGAAACCTAGGTTCTAAAATGACAGCACCCATAATTAGAGAGGGCCCCATTAAATGTATTTAGTGTTTAATGGCTCTTTAACCCCTTTGCGACGGCTGCCGTAGCCTGTACATTGACCCTCTGAAGTGCTTCCCGGGCTGCAGGAACATGGGCCTCCCCAACAGCAGCGAGACCGTGCTATTTCTGCATGCCTCAGCAGTGGAGCAAGCAGAAACAGAGCAGTCTCGCCACTGTTAGTGAGACCCGCACTCCTACAGCCTTGGAAGCTCCACGGACGGTCGGCGTACAGGGTACATTGAAGGGGTTTAAAGGACATGAAACCCAAAAAATGTCTTTTGCGATTCAGACAGACAATGCATACAAAATTTCAAAAAAGTTTCCAATTCACTGCTGTTATCAGGTTTGCTTCTATCCCATGGTATTCTTTGTTGAAGAGATATCTAGGTAGGTGTCTGGAGCACTCCATGGCAGGAAATAGTCCTCCCATCTAGCCCTCTTGCAAACGGATAACATTCTTGCAAAACTGCTGCCATACAGTGCTCAAGACACGTGCAGGCTCCTGAGCTCACGCCCCTGCTTTTCAACAAAAGAGACAGATAACAAGGAAAATGTTATAATAGAAGCAAATTAGAAAGTTGCGTAAAGTCGCATGCTCTGTCTGAATCATGAAAGAAAAAGAAAAAAATGTGGATTTCATGTCCCTTTAAGTAAATAAACTAGAATAAGACTTGCAAAACGGATAGACGTGCATCTAGCAGCAGATTTGAACTCCAAACCATCTGTTTGCAAGGTATCCAAGACAACCACTAGGCCAAACTGGACTGCGGTGGAAAATCTCATATACGTTGGTATTTTATGTTAAACCAGTAATTCCATAAATTGTATCAAAATGGTACACAAGCTGTGAAGAGTTTCTTTGCTTTCAGGAAATACAATAGAATTCAATTAGTAAAATAATATGTATCTTTGGATTGCTATCTTACTTAAACTTAAAAGGCATGCCACATTAAAAGCAGGGGGCACAACTGGGTTCAAAGCTTTTTGCAATGCTACAAAGCTAACCACCGAGCCACAAGAACATGCTCCGCATGCAGCAGGCAGGGCCAGTAGCCATAAATTTTTGCAACATTAATACAGTATTAACAGTTTATAAGTAATAGCAAGGTTAGTTGCTTTCAGAAAAATAAAATAGAATTTGGTTTACAAAACAAAAGTATTCCCCCTCCCGCTGCGGGATTCGAACCATTCAAGTATTAGCTTCCCAAAGCTGCACAGCTAACCACTAGGCCAAACGGTACATGGCTGAGAGATGAAGGCAATACAGCTTGCAAAACAAAATTTCACAATGGATTGCTATTGGTTACAAAAAACGGTCATCCAGCACCTGGATTTGAACCAGCAACCTTTGAGCTGCAAAGCCACAAAGCTAACCACTAGGCTACATTAGCACCTTGGTGCTGAATGGACAGGGCCAGTACCCATTATTGTTCCAATTTTAGGCCATCCATCCAAAATATAGTTTTTTTTAAGTAGTTGAGAGACTGCTTGCTTTAAGGAAATACAATAGAATAGCATTGCCAAAATGCTCCAGCACCTATAACTGAATTTGAGCACTAAAGCCTCTGCTTGCAAGCCATTCATTAATTTAATATTAAGATAGATGAGTCCACACACACCTGGTTGATTCAGAAAGCTGCTGTGGAGCAGTGGTTAGGGTCATGGCCCATGAAGCGCAGATAGAATTCAATTAGTAAAATAATATTTATCTTTGGATTGCTATCTCAGTGTTTTTCAACCAGTGTGCCGTGGCACACTAGTGTGCTGTGAGGGATCCTCAGGTGTGCCACGGCAGACTGACAACAGTGTGACATATTTTTTAAACTTTGCTTGTTTTTTACTCCCATTGCAGGGGTAGTTTGTAGGAGGCATGGCATAACAGCACAATACATACAGTATGTGTGTGTTTGTGTGTATGTGTATATATATATATATGCTGTATTAGGCTACAATGTGTGATTTTTTTAAAAATTTTGGGATGGTGGTGTGCCACAGGATTTTTTAATGTAAAAAAGTGTGCCACGGCAAAAAAAAGGTTAAAAATCACTGTGCTATCTTACTTAAAAGGCATGCCGCATTAAAATCAGGGGGCACAACTGGGTTCAAACCTTTAACTCCCTTTTTACAATGCTACAAAACTAACCACCGAGCCACAAGAACATGCTCCGCATGCAGCAGGCGGGGCCAGTAGCCATAATTTTTTGCACCATTAATACAGTATTAACAGTGTATAAGTAATAGCGAAGTTAGGTGCTTTCAGAAAAATAAAATAGAATTTGGTTTACAAAACAAAAGTGTTCCCACTCCTGCATTCGAACCAATCAAGCATTAGCTTCCCAAGGATGCACGGCTAATCACTAGGCCAAACAGTACACGGCTGAGAGCTGAAGGCAATACAGCTTCCAAAACAAAATTTCACAATGGATTGCTATTGGTTACAAAAAAATGGTCATCCAGCAACTGGATTCGAACCAACAACCTTTGAGCTGCAAAGCCACAAAGCTAACCACTAGGCTACATTAGCTCCTTGATGCTGAATTGACAGCATTCAAAGCTAACCACTAGGCTACATTAGCTTCTTGGTGCTGAATGGACAGGGCCAGTACCCATTATTGTTCCAATTTTAGGCCATCCATCCATCCAAAATATAGTTTTTTTTAAGTAGTTGAGAGACTGCTTGCTTTAAGGAAATACAATAGAATAGCATTGCCAAAATGCTCCAGCACCTATAACTGAATTTGAGCACTAAAGCCTCTGCTTGCAAGGCTGCAAAGCTAAACACCAGGCCAATCTAAAATTCTCTGGAGAGTGCTGACAGTGTCAGTGCCCATTCGTTTTCTGATTTTCAACAGTTAATCCAAGAAACAGCGTATAACAGTAAAGAGATGACTTGCTCTAAGGAAACAAAATAGAATAAGATTTACCGGAAAATAAATAATAAAATAAAAATCATTTTTGGCACGTGCTAGCTGTAACATTTTACATGAAAAAAAAACTGGCAGTTGTAGCTGGATTCAAACTCTGAACCTTCCACTTCTAAGGCTGCTGTCTTCCCCACTAAGCCACTAGTTAGTTTAACAATAAAACAGGTGAGTCCACACACACCTGGTTGATTCCGAAAGCTGCTGTGGAGCAGTGGTTAGGGTCATGGCCCATGAAGCGCAGAGCCACCGGTTCAAATCTACCCTGGCTTCCTAGGCCATAACCCTACCGAAAGCAAGGCATACTTACCATCCAATATGGGCTACCAATATCAAATCTGCCATCCTCCTGGATGCTTGCATTGGTCTGCACAGAGTTCCATAACTGGAGGGGCAATGATGCCATGCAATGGGGGTCCTGGGACCTAGCAATAAAGATTAGATGGGTAAGTTGCAACTGGGAATAAAGGGGGCTTCACTGGGAAAAGTAGGAGGGGAGGAGCCTGGTGGGTAAAATGGAATGAGTTCCCAGGGAAAGTACAGGAGGGGGAGGAGCCAGGTAGGGAAAATAGAGGGGAGGAGCCTGGTGGGTAAAATGGGATGAGTTCCCAGGGAAAGTATAGGATGGGGAGGATCCAGGTAGGGAAAATAGAGGGGCCTTGTGGGGTAAATAGGATGAGTTCCCAGGCAAAATATAGGAGGGGGAGGAGCCTGGTGGGGAAGATGGGATGAATTCCCAAGGAAAATATAGGAGGAAGGAGGAGCCAGGTATGGAAAATAGAGGGGAGGACCTGGTGGGGGAAATGGAAAGAGTTCCCAAGGAAAATATAGGAGGAGGGAAGGAGCCTGGTGGGGAAAATGGGAAGAGTTCCAAGAGAAAATATAGGAGGTGGGGGCGATGGGATAAGTGCCCAGGGAAAATATAGGAGGAGGGAGGAGCCAGGTAGAGAAAATGGAGGGGGAGGAGCCTGATGGGGAAGATGGGATGAGTTCCCAGGGAAAATATAGGAGGAGCCTGGTAGGGATAATAGAGGGGAGGAGCATGGTGGGGAAAATGGGAAGAGTTCCAAGGTAAAATATAGGAGGGGGAGGAGCCAGGTAGGGAAAATGGAGGGGAGGAGCATGGTGGGGAAAATGGGATGAGTTCCCAGGGAAAGTACAGGAGGGGGAGGAGCCAGGTAGGGAAAATAGAGGGGAGGGGCCTTGTGGGGTAAATAGGATGAGTTCCCAGGTAAAATATAGGAGGGGGAGGAGCCTGGTGGGGTAGATGGGATGAATTCCCAAGGAAAATATAGGAGGAAGGAGGAGCCAGGTATGGAAAATAGAGGGGAGGAGCCTGGTGGGGAAAATGGGAAGAGTTCCCAAGGAAAATATAGGAGGAGGGGAGGAGCCTGGTGGGGAAAATGGGAAGTGTTCCAAGGGAAAATATAGGAGGGGGAGGAGCCTGGGTGGGGAAGATGGGATGAGTGCCCAGGGAAAATATAGGAGGAGGGGAGGAGCCAGGTAGAGAAAATGGAGGGGGAGGACCCTGATGGGGAAGATGAGATGAAGAGCCAGGTAGGGAAAATGGAGGGGAGGAGCCTGGTGGGGAAAATATAGGAGGGGGAGGAGCCTGGTGGGGAAAATGCAATGGAGGGGGAGGAGGCGGGAAAATGGGATGAGTTCCAAGGGAAAATATAGGAGGGGGGAGGAGCCTGGTAGGGATAATAGAGGGGAGGAGCCTGATGGGGAAAATGGGATGTAGTTAGGGGAGGAGTCTGGGGGGGGTAAGAAAAATAATAGGTAAGAGTAGTGTCTGGAGAGGAAAAGGATTGTGAGGAGGAGTTTCCCTGCAACTCCACTTTATATTTTCTTAACTAGACACACACATACACACACACACTCTATGTCTCACACCCCTACTCCAATCTTAATCTTTCACATTCAGGAACACCTCCTCCCAAGATCTGCATCCTACTTCTCCCCTTCCAAATGCCTGACGATCCTTTTTCTTTCCAGGCTCTATTCCTAGTAAACTCCTCCCCATACTGCATCCCAATTCCCCTACCAGGTTCCTCCCCCTCTCAAAATCCCTCCTCCTATTTTTCCCAGTAAAGCTTGCTTTAGTCACAGTTACTACTTTCCCCATCCCATCCTTCCCACCCCCTCCCCCTCAATGGCTATCAGCTCCAGGCCCCCATTCGAATTTTCCCAACTATTTCCCCCCAACTTTGTGCCTGTCCTTCCATATCCCCTATGGCAGTACCACCATAGCCCCTTTCTTACATGGCAGATTCTAGTTACGGAGCTCTGCGCAGACCAATGTAAGCATCCAGGAGGATGGCAGGTTTTATATTTTCAGCCCATTTTCCCAGAGGATGGCAAGTATGCCTTGATATGGGTAGAAGACATAGGGCCATGGCCTAGGAAGCCAGGGTGGATTTCAACCAGTGGCCCTGCGCTTCGTAGGCTATGACCCTACCACAGCCTCACAGCAGCTCTCTGATTCATCAAGCATTGTAGAGCTCTGTGGCTTAGGGGGTAAGAAAGCAGCCTTGGAAGTGGAAGGTTTGGAGTTTGAACCCAGTTGCAGCTGACATTTTTTTTGTTTTTATGCTGCATGTCCTTCATGTAAAATGATGCAGAGGGGATGGGTCTGGTAGGGAAAGGTAGGCTATAAACCTTGAGGGGCAGCGGCCTGGCATGGATTGTGACTGGAGCAGTAAGAGTGAAAACTGTGATGGAAGACCAGCAAGTAACAATGGGTTAGATAGAGAGGCTGGATAAGTAGGATCTAGAAAGAGAATTGGTGGTCAGAAGTGTATTGGTATGAAGGGAAAGATAAGGTGGATCTTGGAATCTAGAATGGGGTGTGGGATCTTCGGATGAGCATGCAATAAGGATGTGGGGGGGCTGGTAGAAGTGCAAAGAGTTAGATCAGAAGGGAGCAGGCGTATGTAGAACGGGCTTTGCAACACAGAGGTGTGCAAGGGATCTTGTGGAACAAGATCTGATTGTAATACAGGGTTTAGGTGATGGGGTCAAATCTGGGATCTAGTGAGATGGAAGGGGAATATGTGGAAGGAGTTTTAGCGGCATATCGATTGCCTCTAGCATGTCTAGCGCCTTAGGTCCCTCCTACTTTTCTAATGAAAGAAATCCTAATACTTCCATGAACTGGCTCACTGGCCTTTTCTGGGCTATAAGTGATAAATTGCTGAAAGAGGTGGCCGATACAGATCCAGTGCCCTTATCGCTTTTGTTCACACGTGTATATGTGCGTGAGCGTGCGTGTTTGTGCGTGTGTGTTACTCTCCACAAGTCAAAGGAAAGGAGTGTATAGCCTATCAATGAGATAGTTTTTATTATATCTAGAAGAATGTGTTGGGGCGGCGAAGCGAGGATGCTCTGCAAGCCTTAAAAGCAATTGTCCTGGGGCATGATGAAGTCAGTGTCTCTCCTTGCAGCGAGTACGGGACGGATTTGGATTGCAAGCAGCAGAGTTATAGGAGAAGGACTTGTAACATACAGACTTGGGCACCTACTAGTGCTTGCTTCTAGAATGTGAGTCATTTTTTTATTAAAAAGCCATATTATTCTGCTTTTAGATTTTTTTCATCCATTAAACAGTGTCTTAGAACTGAAAGCCCAAACACTTTCGAGATGGCTTTCTTTCTTTCTTTCTTTCTTTCTTTCTTTCTTCTTTCTTTCCTTCTTTCTTTCTTTCAGGAAATAAAATAAAGTTTGCGAATGTCGATGCATTTTTGGGTTGCTATTTGTGTATATGTTTTACTAACCAGACACACGAGCATGAAAAGAAAGATACCACAGCTGGGTTAGAAAACGTACCACTGCTTGAAAGACCGCTAAGCTAACCTCAACTCCGCAATGACCCACCTTCCCGGAGCCCACCGCTCCAGTACCCTTTTTCTTTTGTTTTTTGTTTTTTCTTTTACATTACTGATCCTAGAAACAGTGTACGGGCAGTAAATATAAATGGCTTGCTGTTAGAGGGCAATTGAAAACACTGTATGCATTTTATAAGCATAGCGTTGAGGTTACTGCCTGCGTTTCTCTAGTCATGGGTGCATTTTATAAGCATAGCGTTGAGGTTACTGCCTGCGTTTCTCTAGTCATGGGTGCATTTTATAAGCATAGCGTTGAGGTTACTGCCTGCGTTTCTCTAGTCATGGGTGCATTTTATAAGCATAGCGTTGAGGTTACTGCCTGCGTTTCTCTTGTCATGGGTGCTGCATTGTGTGAATCTGACATCCACTGCATTCCAGTGCTGAAGTGTTTGCTCATGTGCAGCAACTCTCCTTCAAATACCTGCAGTGAAACCTAGGTTCTAAAATGACAGCACCCATAATTAGAGAGGGCCCCATTAAATGTATTTAGTGTTTAATGGCTCTTTAACCCCTTTGCGACGGCTGCCGTAGCCTGTACATTGACCCTCTGAAGTGCTTCCCGGGCTGCAGGAACATGGGCCTCCCCAACAGCAGCGAGACCGTGCTATTTCTGCATGCCTCAGCAGTGGAGCAAGCAGAAACAGAGCAGTCTCGCCACTGTTAGTGAGACCCGCACTCCTACAGCCTTGGAAGCTCCACGGACGGTCGGCGTACAGGGTACATTGAAGGGGTTTAAAGGACATGAAACCCAAAAAATGTCTTTTGCGATTCAGACAGACAATGCATACAAAATTTCAAAAAAGTTTCCAATTCACTGCTGTTATCAGGTTTGCTTCTATCCCATGGTATTCTTTGTTGAAGAGATATCTAGGTAGGTGTCTGGAGCACTCCATGGCAGGAAATAGTCCTCCCATCTAGCCCTCTTGCAAACGGATAACATTCTTGCAAAACTGCTGCCATACAGTGCTCAAGACACGTGCAGGCTCCTGAGCTCACGCCCCTGCTTTTCAACAAAAGAGACAGATAACAAGGAAAATGTTATAATAGAAGCAAATTAGAAAGTTGCGTAAAGTCGCATGCTCTGTCTGAATCATGAAAGAAAAAGAAAAAAATGTGGATTTCATGTCCCTTTAAGTAAATAAACTAGAATAAGACTTGCAAAACGGATAGACGTGCATCTAGCAGCAGATTTGAACTCCAAACCATCTGTTTGCAAGGTATCCAAGACAACCACTAGGCCAAACTGGACTGCGGTGGAAAATCTCATATACGTTGGTATTTTATGTTAAACCAGTAATTCCATAAATTGTATCAAAATGGTACACAAGCTGTGAAGAGTTTCTTTGCTTTCAGGAAATACAATAGAATTCAATTAGTAAAATAATATGTATCTTTGGATTGCTATCTTACTTAAACTTAAAAGGCATGCCACATTAAAAGCAGGGGGCACAACTGGGTTCAAAGCTTTTTGCAATGCTACAAAGCTAACCACCGAGCCACAAGAACATGCTCCGCATGCAGCAGGCAGGGCCAGTAGCCATAAATTTTTGCAACATTAATACAGTATTAACAGTTTATAAGTAATAGCAAGGTTAGTTGCTTTCAGAAAAATAAAATAGAATTTGGTTTACAAAACAAAAGTATTCCCCCTCCCGCTGCGGGATTCGAACCATTCAAGTATTAGCTTCCCAAAGCTGCACAGCTAACCACTAGGCCAAACGGTACATGGCTGAGAGATGAAGGCAATACAGCTTGCAAAACAAAATTTCACAATGGATTGCTATTGGTTACAAAAAACGGTCATCCAGCACCTGGATTTGAACCAGCAACCTTTGAGCTGCAAAGCCACAAAGCTAACCACTAGGCTACATTAGCACCTTGGTGCTGAATGGACAGGGCCAGTACCCATTATTGTTCCAATTTTAGGCCATCCATCCAAAATATAGTTTTTTTTAAGTAGTTGAGAGACTGCTTGCTTTAAGGAAATACAATAGAATAGCATTGCCAAAATGCTCCAGCACCTATAACTGAATTTGAGCACTAAAGCCTCTGCTTGCAAGCCATTCATTAATTTAATATTAAGATAGATGAGTCCACACACACCTGGTTGATTCAGAAAGCTGCTGTGGAGCAGTGGTTAGGGTCATGGCCCATGAAGCGCAGATAGAATTCAATTAGTAAAATAATATTTATCTTTGGATTGCTATCTCAGTGTTTTTCAACCAGTGTGCCGTGGCACACTAGTGTGCTGTGAGGGATCCTCAGGTGTGCCACGGCAGACTGACAACAGTGTGACATATTTTTTAAACTTTGCTTGTTTTTTACTCCCATTGCAGGGGTAGTTTGTAGGAGGCATGGCATAACAGCACAATACATACAGTATGTGTGTGTTTGTGTGTATGTGTATATATATATATATGCTGTATTAGGCTACAATGTGTGATTTTTTTAAAAATTTTGGGATGGTGGTGTGCCACAGGATTTTTTAATGTAAAAAAGTGTGCCACGGCAAAAAAAAGGTTAAAAATCACTGTGCTATCTTACTTAAAAGGCATGCCGCATTAAAATCAGGGGGCACAACTGGGTTCAAACCTTTAACTCCCTTTTTACAATGCTACAAAACTAACCACCGAGCCACAAGAACATGCTCCGCATGCAGCAGGCGGGGCCAGTAGCCATAATTTTTTGCACCATTAATACAGTATTAACAGTGTATAAGTAATAGCGAAGTTAGGTGCTTTCAGAAAAATAAAATAGAATTTGGTTTACAAAACAAAAGTGTTCCCACTCCTGCATTCGAACCAATCAAGCATTAGCTTCCCAAGGATGCACGGCTAATCACTAGGCCAAACAGTACACGGCTGAGAGCTGAAGGCAATACAGCTTCCAAAACAAAATTTCACAATGGATTGCTATTGGTTACAAAAAAATGGTCATCCAGCAACTGGATTCGAACCAACAACCTTTGAGCTGCAAAGCCACAAAGCTAACCACTAGGCTACATTAGCTCCTTGATGCTGAATTGACAGCATTCAAAGCTAACCACTAGGCTACATTAGCTTCTTGGTGCTGAATGGACAGGGCCAGTACCCATTATTGTTCCAATTTTAGGCCATCCATCCATCCAAAATATAGTTTTTTTTAAGTAGTTGAGAGACTGCTTGCTTTAAGGAAATACAATAGAATAGCATTGCCAAAATGCTCCAGCACCTATAACTGAATTTGAGCACTAAAGCCTCTGCTTGCAAGGCTGCAAAGCTAAACACCAGGCCAATCTAAAATTCTCTGGAGAGTGCTGACAGTGTCAGTGCCCATTCGTTTTCTGATTTTCAACAGTTAATCCAAGAAACAGCGTATAACAGTAAAGAGATGACTTGCTCTAAGGAAACAAAATAGAATAAGATTTACCGGAAAATAAATAATAAAATAAAAATCATTTTTGGCACGTGCTAGCTGTAACATTTTACATGAAAAAAAAACTGGCAGTTGTAGCTGGATTCAAACTCTGAACCTTCCACTTCTAAGGCTGCTGTCTTCCCCACTAAGCCACTAGTTAGTTTAACAATAAAACAGGTGAGTCCACACACACCTGGTTGATTCCGAAAGCTGCTGTGGAGCAGTGGTTAGGGTCATGGCCCATGAAGCGCAGAGCCACCGGTTCAAATCTACCCTGGCTTCCTAGGCCATAACCCTACCGAAAGCAAGGCATACTTACCATCCAATATGGGCTACCAATATCAAATCTGCCATCCTCCTGGATGCTTGCATTGGTCTGCACAGAGTTCCATAACTGGAGGGGCAATGATGCCATGCAATGGGGGTCCTGGGACCTAGCAATAAAGATTAGATGGGTAAGTTGCAACTGGGAATAAAGGGGGCTTCACTGGGAAAAGTAGGAGGGGAGGAGCCTGGTGGGTAAAATGGAATGAGTTCCCAGGGAAAGTACAGGAGGGGGAGGAGCCAGGTAGGGAAAATAGAGGGGAGGAGCCTGGTGGGTAAAATGGGATGAGTTCCCAGGGAAAGTATAGGATGGGGAGGATCCAGGTAGGGAAAATAGAGGGGCCTTGTGGGGTAAATAGGATGAGTTCCCAGGCAAAATATAGGAGGGGGAGGAGCCTGGTGGGGAAGATGGGATGAATTCCCAAGGAAAATATAGGAGGAAGGAGGAGCCAGGTATGGAAAATAGAGGGGAGGACCTGGTGGGGGAAATGGAAAGAGTTCCCAAGGAAAATATAGGAGGAGGGAAGGAGCCTGGTGGGGAAAATGGGAAGAGTTCCAAGAGAAAATATAGGAGGTGGGGGCGATGGGATAAGTGCCCAGGGAAAATATAGGAGGAGGGAGGAGCCAGGTAGAGAAAATGGAGGGGGAGGAGCCTGATGGGGAAGATGGGATGAGTTCCCAGGGAAAATATAGGAGGAGCCTGGTAGGGATAATAGAGGGGAGGAGCATGGTGGGGAAAATGGGAAGAGTTCCAAGGTAAAATATAGGAGGGGGAGGAGCCAGGTAGGGAAAATGGAGGGGAGGAGCATGGTGGGGAAAATGGGATGAGTTCCCAGGGAAAGTACAGGAGGGGGAGGAGCCAGGTAGGGAAAATAGAGGGGAGGGGCCTTGTGGGGTAAATAGGATGAGTTCCCAGGTAAAATATAGGAGGGGGAGGAGCCTGGTGGGGTAGATGGGATGAATTCCCAAGGAAAATATAGGAGGAAGGAGGAGCCAGGTATGGAAAATAGAGGGGAGGAGCCTGGTGGGGAAAATGGGAAGAGTTCCCAAGGAAAATATAGGAGGAGGGGAGGAGCCTGGTGGGGAAAATGGGAAGTGTTCCAAGGGAAAATATAGGAGGGGGAGGAGCCTGGGTGGGGAAGATGGGATGAGTGCCCAGGGAAAATATAGGAGGAGGGGAGGAGCCAGGTAGAGAAAATGGAGGGGGAGGACCCTGATGGGGAAGATGAGATGAAGAGCCAGGTAGGGAAAATGGAGGGGAGGAGCCTGGTGGGGAAAATATAGGAGGGGGAGGAGCCTGGTGGGGAAAATGCAATGGAGGGGGAGGAGGCGGGAAAATGGGATGAGTTCCAAGGGAAAATATAGGAGGGGGGAGGAGCCTGGTAGGGATAATAGAGGGGAGGAGCCTGATGGGGAAAATGGGATGTAGTTAGGGGAGGAGTCTGGGGGGGGTAAGAAAAATAATAGGTAAGAGTAGTGTCTGGAGAGGAAAAGGATTGTGAGGAGGAGTTTCCCTGCAACTCCACTTTATATTTTCTTAACTAGACACACACATACACACACACACTCTATGTCTCACACCCCTACTCCAATCTTAATCTTTCACATTCAGGAACACCTCCTCCCAAGATCTGCATCCTACTTCTCCCCTTCCAAATGCCTGACGATCCTTTTTCTTTCCAGGCTCTATTCCTAGTAAACTCCTCCCCATACTGCATCCCAATTCCCCTACCAGGTTCCTCCCCCTCTCAAAATCCCTCCTCCTATTTTTCCCAGTAAAGCTTGCTTTAGTCACAGTTACTACTTTCCCCATCCCATCCTTCCCACCCCCTCCCCCTCAATGGCTATCAGCTCCAGGCCCCCATTCGAATTTTCCCAACTATTTCCCCCCAACTTTGTGCCTGTCCTTCCATATCCCCTATGGCAGTACCACCATAGCCCCTTTCTTACATGGCAGATTCTAGTTACGGAGCTCTGCGCAGACCAATGTAAGCATCCAGGAGGATGGCAGGTTTTATATTTTCAGCCCATTTTCCCAGAGGATGGCAAGTATGCCTTGATATGGGTAGAAGACATAGG